>NW_024731236.1:0-18979 GCF_018991925.1 Homarus americanus | reverse complement strand
GAGACGGAACATCACAACAATGCAGACGACGCAGCAGCTATCCTTGGTATTATTGTTATTATTAAAAAGAAATGAGAGAAAGCGAAGAAAAACTATTGGGGACTCGTAAGTGGCTGGCGAGGAGGAGGAACGAGTGTTTAATATAGACTGGTTCAACTATCGTAGTTACAGTAGGGAGGGTTGTTAGTGTGTGGAGAATGACTGGCTGTATGGGCTTGTGTTTTGTAAACAAACACGCCAAAACACCACCCAAATAATAAACTCAGTGTGTCGTAAAAAACTGTTTGTGCATTTTATACATAATGTTATTGATCTATGTTATATATAGCCAAGGTAAATACTCGATAAATAAGCTTCTTGTCATTAAATATGGTATTTACCGGGTTTTGAACCGATAATCTTGCTCGAAATAGTCAAGAAATTGACTATCACGATTGTCAATAAAAATGCTTCAAAAACTTGCTCGAATTTCTCGAAAATTGCTCGAAATAACTTTCCGGCAAGAAATTGCTAAAAAAAATGCGCCTATGTGACCAGTGCTTTAAGAATTGTATGATATCCTCATGGCAATGGAAACACACACACACACACACACACTCACCCCATACACAGTCACACACTCACCATGCACAATCACACACACCCATACACACACCGTACATGCACAAACCATACACACACATACACACACACACACGATCACACACACCATACATACACACACCATACACATACACACACCATACACACATACACAAACACACACACACACACCATGCACACACCATACAAACAAACAAACACACACCATATACACACACACACACACACACAATGCACACACACACACCATGCACACTCACACACACACACACCATGCACACTCACACCATGCACACACACACTAATTGTTTTAATTTAGTTCTTGGAACTCTTAAGTGGCAGCGCTTGATGTAAACACTTCTTGGCATTTTCTGTTTATCTAGTAGCAGGTATACACACAGATGTAATATGAGAAAATAAATTATGAATTCTGTCCAGGGAAGTGTTGTGAATATGACCTTGAGATAACACTTGTGTTAAGTGTGAATTTCCCTGTCTAGTGATATGTCCAACTACTACTCTGGGCCGCGAGACAGTGGTAGTGATTACAGATTGCTCACGAGGGGGCTAGTTTATTGGGCACCCCCTTACATCCTGTGCAAGGTGAAGCGCAGAAGCGTTTACAGTGCCCAACTGGGAAGCATGCGGAGTTCATGCTTGCCTTTATGACTCATGCATTAAGGGCGTAAAAGGCCTGAAGGGTCATGGGTTTTGTCAGCAAGTTACATAAAGTGACAATGATGAGTGTGTGGGGGAAAATTCCCGGTACAATTTATCTGTTTATGGCAAAGTGTGGCAGGTCCCTATTAATGTGAGCGGTGTTTACTGAATCAGCTGGCCCTGGCTCGACCTTTTGAGAGACGCAAGCCAAGTGATCTAAGAGTCGTGAATAACATGGTGAATTACTTGGTGTTATTCATTTGGGTGAATATTTGTATAAATCAAAGGTGCTGTCACACACACACACACACACACACACACCACACGTGGCACACCACCAACACACAGTTTCTGAGAAGGAGTTTGAGATTGTATTTAACGAAGTCTTAACTGGGAAAATGTTGTATGGCTTTTGTTATGGGGTAAGTTCTGGCGTGAACATTAAGACTATTTTCATAATTTTTTGTAACTAATATTTTATCTGCCTGGTACAATTATTTATTAATTTGTATTGTAAGTTATGTCTTGATAGTCGATGTAATGTAACAATTTATTTTTTGTGTTAATGTTCATATAGATTGGTTCAGTGTTGCGGCTCTGACTCGTCAACGATGTTAATAAGCTCTTGAGTACATACTGTTGGTGAAACTATGTTATATTAACAACACGACAGACAAGTACTATAATACCTTAACATTTAACAATAATTCAGCCTTAATTTAATTTTTTCACCAACTTAAGACACATAACCCAGAAGGAAGTAAGACTGGCAACATAACGCGGGATATCGTGGCTTCACTAAGTGCAAATTATGGAACTTGAGGTAACACATTATGGGAAAATGCGAGCCCTGCTAAGTGGTTCTCCTCAACATGGACGCAAACATCAGATGGACAAAGAAACAGAAGAACCCCGGATATACATTCATTTATTCTACAAAAAAGTTACGTAAACGAGCGTTAAATACGTTTAAGTAATCACAGCTTACGAAGCTGAAGTCGAGATATTAGAAGATGAAGAAGACTTTAGCATATCAGTATACCCCACGACCGGCGCCAGGATGTTAAGTGTGCCATCAGGGTATATTAGCGCTGAGAGACGGGTGCTATCGTGGTATATTAGCATACCTTCACCCTGAATGGTATATCAAAAAGTACAGGATTTACTTCACAGATATTTAGCTATATCTATCGGTATATTATATAAATTATATCAATATATCTGTGTATACCAAATATGGCATCAGAGTATATCACCGTTTGCCATCATATTCTCTAAATAACCTCAAAGTATACCCCCGAATGTTTAATATCATACACTATAAATGACACTGTAGTATGTTAGTATATAATCAGGGTATAATATAAATAATATCAGCATTGTTTAGAATATCATATATATTAAGCGTGAGGAATGGATGTATATGATTCAATATATCACAGTTACATAAAGCGGTATGTCAGCTCATCAGCATATCACTAGAATGACATCAGAGTATAGGACACTATACTCCAATAAATACTGTCAGGTATCTAAGTATATCAGGGTAATCACTGAGAAGTGTCAGAACATATCAGCATATTCCTTGACTGGTAACAAAGCATATCAACAAACTCAAAGTATAATCAATGTCTCCGGAATAAACAAGCCAGTGACAGCAGCATATATTTCTGAAAATCAGCTGTGAAATATGTTCAGAACAGCCCAAAGTATACTATAATACTAAGCAACATTTGAAATATACCAGTATACTTCTTAACAGTCAGGGAAAAAATCATTATACAGATTAGTGTCCTCGAAGCAGATCAACTTGTCTCCTGCTTTCTGGGGACCCATTAGTGGCATATCAGTATATCCAAAGAGACACATCGGAGTATATTACTATATATCCCAAGTGCCATGAAGGGATATCAACATACCTGAGTATATTAACTAGCTCTCATAGTCTTCCACTCTCTCTTAGATCCATCAGAATATGTCAGCATATCACCCTATCTTCTGAAGGTCCAGTTTACCTTGTTCCGAAAGTATGTCGAAGCATACTAACAGATCCCTGAATGCCTTGAGAACATATCAGTATACTTCTAGGTTAATTCATATCATATCAGTATATCCCCTGAATCTAAGGTATAGCTAACCTCATTTCAAATTATTATTAGAGTATGTTAACATATTCCCTTAGAAGCATACCAGCATATCTCTTATGTCATTACAGTCAACCAGTATACGCTCAGAGATAGATGTAAGCATATCAGGGTATATTAGCATACCCTGTAAGAGAGATATGAGCCTAGCTACATAACCAAGTATATCAGCATACCCCATATGCTCTTATAGTACATCAGCACACCCTCTGAGAGACAGAACCATACCAACATATCAGAACATATTAGTATATCCTTTAGAGTGATATGAACATAATGGCATATCAGATGACAAGAGAATATCAGCATAGTCTTTGAGGAGCATATCAGACCAACCTAGCATAAGCTCTTTAAGATAGATGGGAGCATATCTTAAATAGACTGGAACATACCAGAGCATATTAGCATATTAGCATATTAGCAAGGTGAGGAGGAGGAGGAGGAGGCAGGTGTCCACCGACCAGGTATGCCGATAGTCTGGTGATAATGTGGGTAAAACTGGTGTGTGTGTGTGTGTGTGTGTGTTCGTTCTCATGTTTATTTCTTGTAAGGTATGTGTCACCTAGCCGGCCATTTTGTTTAAATTTTTCGGTCGCTCTAAAATACCATTAAAACAATATTGAGTATAAACGTTTGGCTCAACTGATGATCTCACACATGTCCCAACTTTTTTTTGCCTCAACTCCACATTCTGTAACTCATTTAGGTAGATGTCCCTCACTACACATACACTGGACTATGTGTAATGTTGCAGCTAATGTGTTATCAAGATATTGCACATTATAAGTTCATGTGTGGTCATTATTATATCAAACGGAGGAATTTTAAAGAGCTATTACACCACCTGTATCATTAGTTGTCGCCAGGTGAAGGAATGTTTAGGTAGATTATATTTTATTTACTGTAATTAAAGTTTCAATACCTAAGACGTTCCACTATAAGAGTCTTTCAACCTCAGGTAAGGTCTAAAGACTTTCTACTCTAGGTCTTACACCCTGGAGTAGCTGTATCGTCCACATAGGTAATTACTCCACAAGGAACTACAAGTTACACCTTGATGTAATACTTCATTTATTGCCAAACTTTATAGGGAAATATTTTTTTCACAAAGAATTTCAAGTTACAATTTCACATAACAAGTCACATTACAAACGTTCCTTCGGCTTACAGTTAAACTTTGCAATGTCAAGATATTTTTTTCACTGCAGAGGAAAGTATGCGTCATCATCACCACACACACACACACAAAGACAAAACTCCTGTATCCAGATTCTCAAAAGTTTATAAATTAAATTTTTCCCTAAAATTAAACAGACAATACATCTATTTATCATAGAGTATGTGAACAATATCGACGCCATATTGGTTACCATCTTTGAGTTATATAATTAGTTAGCTTCATAGTGTTAATTATTTAGTTAAAAGGAAAAATAATCTACTAGTGTGTGTTGTGACCAAAATATATCAACATTGTATTTACTTTCTCCTCCAGGGGGCACTAAGTCTAGAAAAATGACACAATTGACATCTACATAAAGTGACTGATCAAGGGTAGATATTGGCTACCTTTTGTGTTACTTTGAGGTCGTAAGAACACACAGAGCTGCTCTTAAGGATGTTTACCACAATACACCTCATCCAGTTTCTCATTCACTAAGGTCAAACAATAAATCTGGTTCACAAGATACACCGTAAATTTTATTAGAATACAATAATCAATTACTGTATTATTGTATTGAGGCGAATAGTCTTATGGTGTTAAGATGTGTTCTTAAGCCACGAAGGTAAACAAAAGGTATTCAATATCTGCCTTGGTTGACGATGATCTGTAGACGTTAGCAAGTCCTCCTCCTCCTGCTCTCGAGTAAGGTAAGGAAGGCCTCACCTGACCAAAATTGTTAATTAAGATAGATTACCTGAAGAATAAACCCTCCCAGCTTATTTCAACTAATGATTAACCTAACGCTACTTGGGAAGTTAAGTTAGGTTAGGTTAGGTTAGGGTAGGGTAGGGTAGGGTAGGTAGGGTAGGGTAGGGTAGGTCAGGTCAGGTCAGGTCAGGCAGTGCCAGTGTAGTTAATCTTGAGGTTAAATAAACTAGAGGCTAATCTTCACATGAGCCAGTAAGACACTTTGACGGAGGCGGTTACGTACAAAAGGAAAGCTCTGATAACATATAATGTACAGTATATACCGTTTAAGTTGCGTCAGCAGCTCTATACACCACTTATTGACCTACTCATTCACTGCCGGAGAAATATTTACTTCTAACAGGTTTCTATATGGTTCCCAGTCATTATAATACGACCTTGTAAAATCAAATGATCTAAATTAAACTAAACTTATCCAAATTAAACTTATTAGCTAACAAATCCTTCTAAAACACGATATATGCAAATCAAAAGTTCTAAATTCAACTTAACTTATCGTAATATAACTATTATAACTAAACCATTTTAATTAAACCTAACCTAAACACCTCAAGTGGCACAAACAGAAGGAAAAAACACCTTAATATTATCGTGTAGGAGGCCCCTGTAACCCACTAACTCCAGGTAATGCATCTATATCAATCTACCTGCGTTAGAAGCTCTATACGTGGCTATGATCGTTACCCACTGCTGGAGAACATTTGTACTTCTATAATTACCCCTGGAGGAACAATGCACCAATTTACGATTTATTTATTTTATTTTTCATTTATTTATTATTCTTGGTCCATACTGTAAACATCGCCCGCTTGTGAGTCCCGTCAGCCATTTTGTTCTAACTTTCGGGGATTCTAAAATAAGCTATAAATAAATAAATAAATAAATAAATAAAACAAGCATCTTTTGTTTTTCTAACCCATGAGCTGTGAGTCTTCATTATATACTCCAACATTACTGTAAACTAAGGCTAGAGAGGGTGTGTACAGTACTAGTGGAGTCAAGACGAGAAGGTATTTCAAATCCATAAAGGGTTTTACAAGTGGAGAGTCTTACAAGTGGAGGGTCTTACAGGTGAAGAGTCTTACAAGTGGAGGGTCTTACAGGTGGAGGATTTTAATAAGGATAAATACAGCAAGTCTTACAGTTGAATCAGCCAAGTCGAGGAAAACTCTTAAGAGTCACGTAACTTCTACCTGGTGCTACTCTGTAATCGTTTTCAAGGTATATGTAAGAAGAATATTTGTCTAGTTGATTATCCATTCTCTTCCACTATCCTGCGAGGTGTGGTGTATTATTGTGCACAGATAGATCATGATAAAGAAGGAATAAAGAGAAAGACGCAAGATACCTATAAAATGCGACAGAATATACCCACACATGCTTAATCCTAACCCATCCCAACCCAACCCAACCCTATCCTACCCCCAGCTTCACCACAGTACACAAAGTCATTCTTGGTATCAGAATGACGCCTAAACACCCTGTATCGCCTAAGACACATTTGAATCGGATGGTTCGTTGACGGTTTTATTTCTTCGGTATAAACCAGAGAAGCAATTAGTTCGTGGGAACAGTGAGTCAAAATACTTCACATCAGCTTCGTTTACGACCTCCAGCTGATATTTACTTCTGTTGTCTATATCAATCACATTCTATAATGAAAACAAAAATATGGTTAGTTACTTAAAAATGAAAAACATCACACTTGATTTAGAGATATATCAATATTTAGTACTGGTGTTAATTTTTAACACCATCCGTTATTTTAAACCTTGGCACCTGTAGATTAAGAAAATATATGGTGATATTTTTTCTGATGGGATAAAGGTCGTATTTGTCCAGAGAAGTAAGAGAGGAAAAAAATCACTTGAGAGGCATGACGCACAGAGTGTCTAAGGTGATAAAAGATCATATACTACCATTTGGGTTTTCAAATTAAGTTCATTACATAAAATATCAAACTCATAAAGATTACAAAAGAACAGAACATCATGAGCTCTCTACAGCTATTGTCAGCCGCCAATATGCTGATGTACAGAAGCTACACAATGTTATTGGTGACTGTAATCCCAGGAAAATGATGCTCTTTTAAACTTGGTAACTGGAGCTGTAATGCCAGAAAATGCCAAATATGACAATCTATGTGCATATGAAGTTGGAAGACAAAATTATGAAAATTTTGTCAAGAAACGTATTGTTGGTCCATTGAGCATCTGGGAAAAGATGTCCAAGGTTAATCTTCTGTCGTGAAAAGCAGCAAATAAGACTTCAACCATCAAATTGCTATCACAAGTTATAGAACTTAAGCAGGACATACAGTATATGCATCACAGAAGGGCAGCACTGTACATATCAAGTCACCAGACACTGATGTGTTTGGCATATTAAAGCAGCCTCAACTTGGAGAAAATACAAGTATGAAAACAGGAACTGGTGAGCGACGACACATTGGGCAGAGAGCCTTACAGGTTTCCATGCCTTCACAGGATCTGACTGCATTGGAAAATTTGTTGGCAAAGGAAAGAAAGCATGTTGGAGCACTTTGATGAAATCTAACACAAAAGTCCTAGATGCGTTCAAGATGCTGAGTAGACCAAATGTCCTCCAGCAGACATGTTTATTGGTCTAAAGGAATTTGTATTTAAGCTCTACTGTCCACGAATGACTTTCACTAAACTGTCATAACTTAGATGGCATCTCTTCAAGAAAACGCAGGCAGAAGCTGGAGAACTACCAGCGACTGCAGCAACTCTAAAGTATCATATATTGAGAGGAAGGTATCAAGCTCTTCTGTGGTCTTGTGATGCAGACAGTGAAATGCTTTCACAACTAGAGCATGGCTGGAAGATTGACAATGACTGTTTCATACTAGTAATATCAGACCAACCACCAGCTCCAGAAGCAATCACAGAACTTGTTAAATGTGGATGTGGCGTCAGGAAATGTGGATCATTGTCATGTTCATACAGAAAGAATCAGAAAGAAAAGCATGACATGCACCGAGATGTGTAACTGTCAAGCAGATGATGAGAAATGCCTAAACAAGGTGAAGGAATCTGTTGTACACAGAAGACTCTGATGACGAGGACTGAAGCAATGTCGTAAATAATAACTTGTGACTTGTTTACACATGATGTATAACACTACAAACTTTTAATAAATATAAAACGGTGGTTCTAAGCTTTTCAGATAATGGTAATATGTATATGTGTAATTTCCAGTATTTGTCTTTAGCAAATAATTTTACTTACTGCAATCTCTTCTTTGCCAGAGACAGGATGGCATATATGAGCAGCCATGTTTGTAACACACTTATGATATTATAACAGCATTCATGATATATTATGTTAAATTGTAATCATATAATACTACATGTTCATAGGTTATTAGTCATGTTTAAGTTAATTAGGACTTAATGGTAATACATCTGTGGTTCATTACGCCGCTCTTTAATAAAACTTCTTTAAAGGCATAAAACTTATAATAAACCGTTCAGAAAAAATGACACCACAGTTCCTTAACATAGTTTATAAGGATTATTATAATGTATGGTGTCAAAAATTAACATGAAATTCTTACGGGATTACTTAAGCTCCTACACTAAAACCTGCCGACCTAACCTAACCTTTTTTACCCACCTCTACCTACTTACCTAACCTGACATAATCTAACCTAACCTGACGTAATCTGACCTAACCTGACATAATCTAACCAAACCTGACATAATCTAACCTAACCTGACATAATCTAACCTAACCTGACATAATCTAACCTAACCTGACGTAATCTGACCTAACCTGACATAATCTAACCTAACCTGACGTAATCTGACCTAACCTGACATAATCTAACCTAACCTGACGTAATCTAACCTAACCTGACATAATCTAACCTAACCTGACATAATCTAACCTAACCTGACATAATCTAACCTAACCTGACGTAATCTGACCTAACCTGACATAATCTAACCTAACCTGACATAATCTAACCTAACCTCCCCGTCTGACATAAGCTAACCTAATCAAACCTAACTTTCCCACCTACCTAACATAACCTATCTACTTATTACCTACCTAACCTAACTTAACCCAACCTGACATAATCTAACCTAACCTATTGAAACTTAACTTAACCACCTACCTCATCTAACACCACTTTGTAATCTCTCTGTGCTACAGCTGACAGGATGAGTATGGGGGGCACAATAAACTAGCCTCTAAGTGGCAAAATTAACAAAACTAACCTAACCTAACCCAACCTGACTTAACCTAACCTGATCTGATCTATCCAACTTAAAAACTTAGAATATATAATAAAGCCGTTAGGTTAATTTAGGCTAAATATGGTTGATTCATATTTTGTTTTGACAGAAATTCCCGGCAAAATAACGTATCTATATTGAGAACCACCGCCATGTTGGTTCCACGTTAACAAGACACGGATACACTACAGAATAACCCGCGTTCGTTTAACCTCAATTACTACAGTTTACTTTATAATCTTATTTCACAATCTTCACTACATCTCGCTTCACAATCTTCACTGCATCTCACTTCACAATCTTCAGCCAGGTGAGGTTTATGGATCGGGCTTTTTGTGCGAGAGATAGGAAACGTAGGACTAGGGTATGTTTTCCTGGGGCTGGGATAGGGCATGTAGCCGAGAGGTTAGACAGAGTTTTGTCAGGGGAGGGTACCAATCCAGTAGTGTGTCTTAGTGTGGGGGGAAACGACATAGGTAAGGTTAGGAGTGAGGAACTTTTCAAGAGGTATAGGGAGGCGCTGGGGAAGATTAGAGATAGGGGAGGGGTCCCGATAGTATGTGGTGTCTTGCCTAGAAGAGGGGTTGGTCGTGAATGGCTGTCCAGGGCAATTGCTATTAATTGCCGACTGGAAAAACATTGTGCAAACAATGGTTGGGCATTCATTGATGACGGGCAACGATTTTATGGCAACGACTACCTGTACTGTCGCGACGGAGTACACTTGTCTCGTGAGGGGGTAAAGACGTTGTCTGCATCCCTGGAGCGTGAAATTGTCACTCCGAAGGGGGGGTTTCGCCAGTAGAGAGGGGTCGGGGAAAATGGGAGTCAAAAAACAAGCAGGTCCTGGGAAGTAGTGAAACAGAAGTAGATAATGCTGAAAATATAGTTAGTCATAATAACAAACATCAAAGTAATAAATGTAAAACAGATAGAAACGGAAGAAATATATTGAGTGTTTATTATACTAATAGTAGAAGCCTGTGTAACAAAATGGACCAGCTCAGGGCCATTGTTAGTAAAGAGAACATAGATATAATTGCAATAACGGAAACATGGATAAATTCAAACAGCAAGCATTTTTTAGCAGAATTTCATATTCCAGGATATAACCTATTTAAATTTGACAGAGTAGGAAGGAGAGGTGGCGGTGTAGCAGTGTATATCAGGGTGTCATTAAAAGGCTGCAATAAATCAAACATTAAAACAAATAGCGACAATGAAAGTATTTGGGTAGAGATTGGTGAGGGCAGTGAATCCGTAGTCATTGGTGTTATATATAGACTACCTAATTTGAGTAGGAACGATGGTAAATTGCTATGGGAGGAAATAAAGAAGGCATCTGATAGAAACAATGTATGTATTCTAGGCGATTTCAACTTTTCAGGCATAGATTGGAAAAATCAACTTAGCGATAATGAATCTGAAGATTTTATAGAAGTAGTACAGGATAGTTTTATATATAAATTTATAAACTTGCCCACTAGAGGAAATAATATCCTCGATTTAGTTCTCAGTAATAATGAAAATCTAGTAAAAGATGTTGGGATTGGAGACGAACTAGGAAACAGTGATCATAAAGCCATATATTTTAACATAATATGGGATGGCAGGAAGAAGGAAAATTCGGCCTTGATCCCGGATTTTAGGAATGCTAATTACGGTAGCATAAGGAGAGACCTAAGGGATGACCCTATGGTCAAAAGATTAATCCCCCCCACACCTCCGGAAACTGTCAACTTAGGACGGGATAACCCCGAATTTAATTTAGCAGCTACTTATGAACAATTTATTGCGACAATCAATAATGCCCAAAATAAACACATCCCTAAAAGAAAATTCAGATCGATACGGAACCAACCAAAATGGATGAATAATAGACTCTTAGATCTTCTAGGGAAAAAGAAAGGAGTATATAGAAAAGTTAAGAAAGGCGAAAATCACTTACTTGGTTACTATCAGAACCTAACAAGACAGGTATAAACAGAAATTAGGAAAGCAAAGAGAAATTATGAAATCAAGGTAGCAAACGAATCGAAATATACCCCCAAAGCTTTTTATCAACTGTATAAATCAAAGGTTAGAGATACAATAGGTCCCCTTAAAACTACGACAGGAGAAATGACTGATGATGAGTTAGAAATGTGTAGTACGTTAAATAGTCATTTTCGCTCCGTATTCACAAATGAAAAACCTAGCACAGTTTCCAGTAGTTCATAAGGTATAACGACAGTATAGAAAATATGTTGATGAATATCAATATTACTAGTAACGATGTGCTTAAAGTAATTAACAAACTGAAGCCTCATAAATCGCCTGGTCCAGACGAGGTATATGCTTGAATATTAAAAGAATGTAGAGATGAGTTGAGTAATCCATTAGCAGTTTTATTTAATAAGTCATTAGAATCGGGCCTAGTGCCAGAAGCTTGGAAACTTGCAAATGTAGTTCCGATTTTCAAAAAGGGTGATAAATCAATAGCATCAAATTACCGTCCCATTAGTCTCACGTCAATCATAGGCAAGTTGCTAGAGTCAATTATTGCTACAAAAATCAGAAGCCACCTTGAAACATTCAACTTAATTCATTCTTCTCAGCACGGGTTCACCCAGGGACGTTCTTGTCTCACAAATTTGCTTAGCTTTTTCTCAGAAGTATTTAGCGGTAGATAATGATAAGTCATATGATATAATTTATTTAGATTTCAGTAAAGCATCGATAGAGTCCTCATGAGAGATTGATAAGGAAGGTAGAAGCACATGGAATAGGTGGATCAGTATTAAAATGGATTAGGTCATGGTTAACTGGTAGGAAACAAAGAGTCAGCATAAATGGATTAAAGTCAGACTGGGGTGCGGTCAAAAGCGGAGTTCCCCAGGGATCTGTATTAGGCCCTCTGCTGTTTGTTATATTCATTAATGATCTTGATTTAGGCATAACTAGTAGGATTAGTAAATTTGCAGATGATACCAAATGGGGAGAGTGATAAATTCAGACAGTGACTTTGAACACCTTCAAAGAGATCTAGATACCTTACATGAGTGGTCAGTAGACTGGCAAATGAATTTTAATACTGATAAATGCAAGGTACTACAGATAGGGAAGACGAATACAAACGTTAAGTATAAACTAGGTAACACGGAAATAGAAAACTCAGTTTGTGAAAAAAATCAAGGTGTATTTGTTAGCAACGACTTGAAACCTAGAAAACAATGTATTAGCGTTCGCAACAAGGCAAACAGGATTCTTGGGTTCATATCTAGGTCTGTGAGTAACAGAACTGCTGACGTTATCTTGAAACTTTACCTAGCATTAGTGAGGCCACACATGGATTATGCGGTTCAGTTCTGGTGTCCTTATTATAGAATGGACATAGATTCTTTGGAGAGAGTACAAAGAAGAATGACAAAAATGATCCATAATATTAGAAACCTTCCATATGAAGAAAGACTGAAAAGCTTAGGCTTACATTCATTAGAGAGGCGTAGAGTTAGGGGAGATATGATAGAGGTGTACAAGTGGGTAAGAGGGATTAACAAGGGTAAAATGGAAGATGTTCTGAAGCTCAGTAATAACGAAATAACTAGAACAAATGGCTTTAAATTAGATAAATTCCGATTCAGAAAGGATATAGGCAAGCACTGGTTTGGTAATAGAGTTGTGGATATGTGGAATAGGCTACCGAGTGCTATAGTAGGATCGGGGACGCTAGGGAGCTTCAAGACGAAGTTGGATAGGCACATGGAAGTGCTGGGATGGGTGTGAAAAGGATCTGCCCTGTATGGGCCAGTCGGCCTCCTGCAGTATCCCACTTTCTTATGTTCTTATGTTCTTATGTTCACCTCACAATCTTTACTACATCTCACCTCACAATCTTCACTACATTTCACTTCACAATCTTCACTACATCTCACTTCACAATCTTCACTACATCTCACTTCACAATCTTCACTACATCTCACTTCACAATCTTCACTACATCTCACTACACAATCTTCACTACATCTCACTTCACAACCTTCACTACATCTCACTTCACAATCTTCACTACATCTCACTTCACATCTTCACTACATCTCACTTCACAATCTTCACCATATCTCACTTCACAATCTTCACCACATCTCACTTCACAATCTTCACCAAATCTCACTTCACAATCTTCACCACATCTCACTTCACAATCTTTACCACATCTCACTTCACAATCTTCACTACATCTCACTTCACAATCTTCACTACATCTCACTTCACAATCTTCACTACATCTCACTTCACAATCTTCACTACATCTCACTTCACAATCTTCACTACATCTCACTTCACAATCTTCACTACATCTCACTTCACAATCTTCACGACATCCCACTTCACAATCTTCACTACTTCTCACTTCACAATCTTCACTACATCTCACTTACACCACTATCCAAACCATATAATATATATATATATATATATATATACACTACATCTCACTTCACAATCTTCACTACATCCCACTTCACAAACTTCACTACATCTCACTTCACAATCTTCACTACATCTCACTTCATAATCTTCACTACATCTCACTTCACAATCTTCACCACATCTCACTTCACAATCTTCACTACATCTCACTTCATAATCTTCACTACATCTCACTACACAATCTTCACTACATCTCACTTCACAACCTTCACTACATCTCACTGCACAATCTTCACTACATCTCACTTCACATCTTCACTACATCTCACTTCACAATCTTCACCATATCTCACTTCACAATCTTCACCACATCTCACTTCACAATCTTCACCAAATCTCACTTCACAATCTTCACCACATCTCACTTCACAATCTTCACCACATCTCACTTCACAATCTTCACTACATCTCACTTCACAATCTTCACTACATCTCACTTCACAATCTTCACTACATCTCACTTCACAATCTTCACTACATCTCACTTCACAATCTTCACTACATCTCACTTCACAATCTTCACTACATCCCACTTCACAATCTTCACTACATCTCACTTCACAATCTTCACTACATCTCACTTCACAATCTTCAATACATCTTACTTCACAATCTTCACTACATCTCACTTCACAATCTTTCACTACATCTCACTCACAATCTTCACCATATCTCACTTCACAATCTTTACTACATCTCACTTCACAATCTTCACTACATCTCACTTCACAATCTTCACTACATCTCACTTCACAATCTTCACTACATCTCACTTCACAATCCTCACCACATCTGACTTCACAATCTTCACTACATCTCACTTCACAATCTTCACTACATCTCACTTCACAATCTTCACTAACACCATCCTTCATCACTACATATAACATCCATCATCACTACTTATAACACCATCCATCATCATCACTACATATAATACTATCCATCATCACTACATATAACACGATCCATCATCACTACATATAACACCATCCACCATCACTACATATAGAACCATCCATCACGACATATAACACCATCCGACATCATTACATATAACACCAACCATCATCACTACATATAACATCATCCATCATCACTACATATAACTCCATCCATCATCACTACATATAACACCATCCATCATCACTACATATAAAACCAACCTATCATCACTACATATAACATCATCCATCATCACTACATATAACACCATCCATCATCACTACATATAGAACCATCCTATCATCACTACATATAATATCATCCATCATCACTACATATAACACCATCCAACATCACTACATATAACACCACCCATCATCACTACATATAACATCATCCATCATCACTACATATAACTCTATCCATCATCACTACATATAACACCATCCAGCATCACTACATATAACACCAACCATCATCACTACATATAACATCATGCATCATCAATATATATATATAACACCATCCATCATCACTACATATATTACCCTCTTATCATCACTACATATAACACCATCCATCATTACTACAATATAACGCCATCCTTCATCACTTCATATAACACCATCCATCATCACTACATATTATAACACCATCCATCATCTTTACAAACACCATCCCTCTTTACTATAGTGATAAACAGAGCTTTATTTTGTTGTCAATTTTTTTAAATTCCAACCTTATTAAACCGTAATTCCTTCTGTATGGTCAAATTTTGATTTGACCTCAGTGAGAGAGCTGTTAGTGTCAGTACATCACAATGGTGTTCCGACGCACTGTATCGAAGGTGACTAAGGTGGAGGTGAAGCCTTGCCAGATGAAGGAGAAGGGCCCCCGATCTAACAAACTGCAGACCACAAAACACACTAAGACCCAAAACAACAAGACCCAAAACAACAAGAATAAGAAGGAAACTACCACTTTCTGCCGTGTACAAAAGGACCAGTACCTGCCATGGGGAGACTACATCTTCACCGGGAAAAAGACACAAAAGAAGCGCTGAACCTACGCTTGATATTTAAAAATACTGTAATAAAAAACATATTAATTGATTTTGTTTGTATTATTTATGCTTTTTTTTATTTTCATCTGTAAACGTGCTGTTTTGGGAATATATTTTGAGTTACATAATATTTAGGTACAGCAGTTTATTTCACTGTATCTACTTGTTTACCAAGTAACTGGACTTACAGTCTCCGATCGGGATTCTCAAAACAAATATTTGGCATCGAACTCCGTAAGTGAGCTCGTAATCTAGCCTGTAACTTACAGGACCTCAACACGATCAACCTGGATATAGTAGTCACTATTTCCGGATTGCATGAAAAAAAATTAATAATATATGTTTTAATAATGCTTGTTAGACTTGTTTTATCATAGAATAATGAAGAAAATGTTTTGTACATCAACATACTAAAATACAATATTAGTTTTTTTTACGACAAGAAGAGGCTTGGCTGTTCTATTTCTCGCTTTATGGAAGAGATGCAGCTTTTGTCTTCTTACAACTTTTCAAGTAATTTGTACCAAAATAGAAGATTTTTATTGTCCACATTTAGGGTATATTTTTTTTATGACTGAATAAACTTGCAGATAGACCTTATTAATGTGGTATAGCTGTAAATATCCTTCAGTAATGAAATCCAAATATGAGGTCAAGTGAACATTTTTGCTTAGACTCCGCCTTTGTTAGGACCAAGTTATAACAAGTTATTCTGCCAAGTATCCAATAAGTACCCATGACTCAGAGTTAAATAATACCTAACCTAATCTAAGTTCATCAAACTTAATAAAAAAAGTGGGGCAAAAAATAAGTGGTAAAGAAATTTTTTTCTCAGAAAAAGAATTATATTCAGAGGTTTTTTATCCGATACCTTCAGTCGTGATTATTTTGATGCAAAATTAGTAAAATGTATTTAACCCTAACACTACCTCACCTTACCTAATCTTACCTTACCTTATCTAACCTAACCTAATGTTACCTAACCTAACCAAGCCGCAACGCTCATGACACAATTGAGTTCTCTAGAAAGTTTTAATTTCATTTTCTTTTTTTAAAAATACATTTGCAGAGACAACAAACTTTTGATAATTATTTCTCCAACATATCTATAAATCTGTTGATGATATATAAATTTAGGATAGGTTAGGTTTGGTGTGATTAGGATAGGTTAGGCTAGTTTAGGATAGTCTAAGTTAGCTTAGGAAAGGCTAAGTTAGGTTACGATACACTAGGTTAGGTTTTAATCTGCATGATATTTTTACTGAACTTTTAAACGATGTTATAATCCTGGCAGCAGGGTATCGATCACGAAAATAACACTTTGGTAGTTATAACATTTGATAAAGTTTATTATTACTGTAACATGAAACAAATCACTATAGCTGTACTTATCAATCCAGTATTAAATCTGTATTATCTTTGACCATCGCTCATTGGCCAGCTTATCTCTGCACTGTTCTCTGATATAATAAAGTATTGGTGAATGGGAATATTAATCATTTGTGAGTCACTTACTATAAAGGAAACTGTAACGGATTCTATGGACAGTTGGGAATATTTTCACGGAATAAGTCGGAGTAACTCCCCTCTTGCCCAAAAGCGATCCAAGGAGTTAATTCACAGAGCGAAAATCTAGACGAGTCTTCCTTGTTTGTTTTAGGTCATAACAACGAAAAGTTTAATAATGTTTATTACAATGATTCAGGTTTTACTGTAATTCTTCTTTTTTATATTTTTAGTATTTTGTAGATTTTTTTCACCCAGTTCATTTCTTGTTTAGATTCATTATTGCAATTATTTTTATTACAGAGTTGAATTAAAAGTTTATATCTAAGTATTTTACAGCTTCACAAATACTTTTATAAAATGTTGATACACACAGTGGACAGTTTTTAGTTCTTTCTTGTAATACCTCAGTATTACTCTGTTAAATTCTTACCATTTACACCTGACCATTTATTTATTTATTTTACAAATTGTTTAAAGAGAGAACATCACCAGCAGGATACAGATGATGAAGTAAATAGAAGTTTGTAACCTAACCCTACCCCCCACTGCTACCCCTCCCTCTTGTCCCACATTCTTACTCGTCACTCCTACCCCTTACTCCTACCCCTTACTCCCACCCCTTAATCCCACCCCTTATTCCCACCCCTTATTCCCACCCCTTGCTCCCACCCCTTCCTTCTACCCCTTACTTCTACCCCTTACTCCTACCCCTTACTTCTACCCCTTACTTCTACCCCTTACTCCTACCACTTACTCCTACCACTTACTCATACCCCTTACTCCCACCCCTTGCTTCCACCCCTTGCTTCCACCCTCTTACTCGTACCCCTTGCTCCCAACCCTTACTCCTACCCCTTACTGCCACCCCTTACTGCCACCCCTTACTCCCACCCCTTACTCCTACCCCTTACTCCGACCCCTTAATCCCACCCCTTAATCCCACCCTTACTTCCACGCCTTACTCCCACCCCTTACTCCCACCCCTTACTCCCAATTCTCTTACTCCCACCCCACTCCCACCCCTTACTCCTACCCCTTACTCGCACCCCTTACTCCCACCCCTTACTCCCACACTTACTCCCACGCCTTACTCCCACTCCTTACTCCCACCCCTTACTCCCAACCCTTACTCCCACCCCTTACTCCTACCCCTTACTCCCACCCCTTACTCACACCCCTAACTCCCACCCTTACTCCCACGCCTTACTCCCATGCCTTACTCCCCACCCCTTACTCCCACCACTCTACTCCCACCCCTTACTCCCCAATTCTCACTCCTACCCCTTACTCCTACCCCTTACTCCCACCCCTTACTCCCACCCTTACTCCCACCCCTTACTCCCACCCCTTACTCCCACCCTTACTCCCACCCCTTACTCCCACGCCTT
>NW_024731235.1:0-2174 GCF_018991925.1 Homarus americanus | reverse complement strand
GAGTGTCAGAGGTATACCTGGGCGTATCAGAGGTGTACCTGGGAGTGTCAGAGGTGTACCTGGGAGTGTCAGAGGTGTACCTGGGAGTGTCAGAGGTGTACCTGGGAGTGTCAGAGGTGTTCTGAGAGTGTCAGAGGTGTACAGGGATTGTCAGAGGTGTACCTGGTAGTGTCAGAGCTGTACCTGGAAGTATCAGAGGTGTACCTGGGGTGTCATTGGTGTACCTGGGAGGTGTCAGAGGTGTACCAGGCTGTGTCAGAGTGTGCTCTGGGAGTGTGATTGGTGTACCTGGGAGTGTCAGAGGTGTATCCGGAAGTGTCAGAGGTGTACCTGGGAGTATGAGAGGTGTACCTGGGGTGTCAGGGTGTACCTGGGAGTGTCAGGGGTGTAACTGGGAGTGTCGGAGGTGGCTGGGAGTGTCAGAGGTGTACCTGAGAATGTCAGGGTGTGTCAGAGTGAGTACCTGGGGTGTTGGGGTGTACCAGTGTCTGGAGGTGTGCCTAGTGTCGGGGAGAACCAGAGTGTAAGAGGTGTACCTGGGGTGTCAGAGTGTACAGGGGAGTGTCAGAGGTGAACCAGGGGTGTCAGAGGTGAACCAGGGAGTGTCTGAGGTGTGCCTGGGAGTATCAGGTGTACCTGGGAGTATCGGAGGTGTACCTGGAGTATCAGGTGTACCTGGGGTGTCAGAGGTGTACCTGGTAGTATCATTGGTGTACCTGGGAGTGGCAGAGGTGTATCTGGAAGTGTCAGAGGTGTATCTGGAAGTGTCAGAGGTGTACCTGGGAGTATGAGTGTGCCTGGGAGTGTCAAGGTGTACCTGGGTGTGTGAGGTGTACCTGGGAGTGTCGGAGGTGTACCTGGGGTGTCAGAGTTGTGCCTGTGGGTGTCAGAGGTGCACTTGGGGTGTCACAGGTGTGCCTGGGAGTGTCTGAGGTGTTACTGGGGGTGTCTGGGCTTTGCCTGGGGTGTCTGAGTGTGCCTGGCAGTGTCTGGGGTGTGCCAGGCAGTGTCAGGGGTGTGCCTGGGGTGTCAGCGGTGTACCTGGGAGTATCATTGGTGTGCCTGGAAGTGTCAGGGGTGTACCTGGAAGTGTCAGAGGTGTACCTGAGTGTGTCATTGGTGTACCTGGGAGTGTCAGAGGTGTATCAGGAGTGTCAGAGGTGTGCCTGGGAGTGTCTGAGGTGTTACTGGGAGTGTCTGAGCTTTGCCTGGGAGTGTCTGGGGTGTACCTGGCAGTGTCTGGGTGTACCGGGCAGTGTCAGCGGTGTACGTGGGAGTGTCAGGGTGTGCCTGGGAGTACCATTGGTGTACCTGGAGTGTCAGGTGTGCCTGGAAGTGTCAGAGGTGTGCCTGAGTGTGTCATTGGTGTACCTGGGGTGTCAGAGGTGTATCAGGGAGTGTCAGAGGTGTGCCTGGGAGTGTCATTGGTGTGCCTGGGAGTGTCAGAGGTGTACCTGGAAGTGTCGGGGTGTACCTGGAAGTGTTAGAGGTGTACCTGGGATTGTCTGAGGTGTACCTGGGATTGTCAGAGGGTGTACCTGGGAGTGTCAGCAGGGTGTACCTGGGATAATCATTGGTGTACCTGGAAGTGTCAGGGTGTGCCTGGAAGTGTCAGAGGTGTAACTAGTGTGTCATTGGTGCCTGGGGTGTCAGAGGTGTATCAGGTGTCAGAGGTGTACCTGGGGTGTCTGAGGTGTTACTGGGGTGTCTGGGCTTTCCTGGGGTGTCATTGGTGTACCTGGGGTGTCAGAGGTGTACCAGGGGTGTCAGTGGTGTGCCTGGGAGTGTCGTGGTGTACCTGGGGAGTGTCAGAGGTGTGCCTGGAAGTGTCAGGGGTGGACCTGGAAGTGTCAGAGGTGTGCCTGGAAGTGTGAGGTGTACCTGGGGTGTCAGAGGTGTGCCTGGTGTCAGGGGTGTGCCTGGGGTGTCAGAGTTGCACTTGGGGAGTGAGTTGGTGTGCCTGGGAGTGTCAGAGGTGTATCCGGAAGTGTCAGAGGTGTGCCTGGGAGTATCAGAGGTGTACCTGAGTGTCAGGGTGTTCCCGGGTGTGTCAGGGTGTAACTGAGTGTCGGAGGTGTAACTGGGAGTGTCAGAGGTGTACCAGGGGTGTCAGTGGTGTACCTGGGAGTGTCATTGGTGTACCTGGGGTGTCAGAGGTGTGCCTGGGGTATCAG
>NW_024731234.1:0-12538 GCF_018991925.1 Homarus americanus | reverse complement strand
GCTGTAGACATGAAACTGTAAACATGGCCAAGCTGTAGACATGACCAAACTGTGGTCGGGCGAAGACGTGGACATCTCGTAACTGGCAGCGTCACTGTACTTAACAATCGATATGAATGAATCAGTTCCCGGAACCTCTGTGTGATGGCGGTGGCGTGGTGAGCGTCGTGACCAGGCACCAGAGCGCCCTATGTCCTGCCCGGTGACCCTCACTCTTGGTACACATCGCACCACCTCACCTCGACCTGCACAACACATTAAGTGTTTGTTACAGCGGGGTTGAGGAGGAGTGAGTTTTACCCATTTCGTTTTAGTCCGGGTTTTCGGGTCCTCTGCCTCCTATTGCATTAGTAAAAACTAGTGAATCGGGAAAGGCCGCGGACCGACCGTTATACCCCCAAAAGAAAAGGGAATTTCGACTCTGTCCTCTCGCACATAGGGGACAGTCTCATAAGAACATAAGAATGGAGGAAACTGCAGGGGGCCTATTGGCCCATACTGGGCAGTCCCATTTAAACCCAACCGCAACTGCTCATATGAGCATCCAACCTATGTTACCAAACCAGTGTTTACCTATTTCGCGCCTAAATCTAAATTGTCTAATTTAAAACCATTGTTACGAGTTTGTTCTTGGTTGGATAGTTTGAGTACCTTTGTAATGTCCCCTTTGTTCAGCCCTGACTTCCATTTATATACCTCTATCATATCGCCTCTCACTCTACGTCTCTCGAGGGAGTGCAAATTAAGATGCTTTAACCTGTCTCTGTACTCTGTAATAAGGTAACCAGAATTGAATTGCGTAATCCAAGTGAGGTCTCACAAGCGCAAGATATAGTTTTAGGATGACCCCGCTAGTCTTGTTACCAACACTCCTTTGTATGAACCCAAGTACTTCATTCGCCTTGTTTCGAGCAAATATACATTTTTTACTTGGCTTAAGGTTCCTACTTATCATTACTCCTAAATCTCTCTCGCAGTCGGATTTCTCAATGGCATCGTTGTTCATCTGGTAACTGGTTTCTCTGTTTACATCTCCTATACTGAGTACTTTACGTTTGTCCACGTTGAATTTCATCTGCCATTTTTCAGACCATTCGAAAAATTTGTTTAGATTTTCTTGTAGCTTTGTTGAGTCCTCATCAGATTTAATTATACAGCCTAATTTGGTGTCATCAGCAAATTTACTTATGTTGCTGTCAATGCCGATATATATGTCGTTTATGTATATAATAAATAATAATGGTCCAAGTACTGAGCCTTGGGGAACTCCACTGGTGACGTTGCTCCAATGGGATTTAGTGCCGTTAATGCTCACTCGCTGTTTTCTGTCCTGTAACCACGCCCTGATCCATTTAAGGATATTACCTTTGATGCCATGTGCTTCTACCTTTCTAATTAGTCTTTCGTGGGGGATTCTGTCGAAGGCTTTGCTAAAGTCGAGATATACCACATCATAATTGTGCCCCTCGTCCACCGATTCGAAAACTGATGAAAAGAATGTTAATAGATTAGTTAGACAAGAACGCCCGCTTGTGAAGCCATGCTGGGAATTATTGATCAATCGGTGCTTCTCCAGGTGATTTCGAATAGAGTTTGAAATGATTGCTTCCAGTAATTTGCCTACTATTGACGTTAGACTGATTGGGCGGTAGTTAGAGGATAGTGATCTATCTCCCTTCTTGAAAATCGGTATTACATTCGCTATCCTTCAGGATTCTGGTACTACACCTGTTTTTAAGGACATGTTTCACAACTTTGCTAAGGGCATACAAGCTCTTCCTTACATTCCTTTAATACTCTGGCAAATATCTCATCGGAACCGGTGAAAGTATGCGACTGTGTTCCATGTCGAGAGGCTATCAGGAAAGGGGATATGAATTTGGTCCACATTGTCCGGAGAGGGAAAGGTCATTTTAACATACCGATCGCTTTGATATTTTTCTGATGTCAGGAAAAATACGTAACTAAAAATGGTACAAAACCGTGAATGCGGCAACACTGGGGTTAAAAATTTCAATGTGGTGGTGCGTAGCGGCCGCGCGACGATTGTCCGCCGGACAAAGATGGCCACAAAAGAAATGTGAAAAGTGTGCTACTGTCTCCCTCAAACCTACGATCGTTTTCCAAATAATATTCTGAAATCTTGAAGATATAAGGCAAAAAATTAAAGACAGTTACCCAATAAAATTGTCAACATATTTTGGTCATAATGATAGATCATGAATAATTCAGTTTTGGAGAACTTCCATTGATCTGATGTGATATCAGTTGCGGATTCAGTATGTTGTCACACATGTGTTAACGAAAGTTTATGGACTTCTGTCGATATATCGAGGAACTGATCAAAGATGCCACTCAAAAGATGAAAATGAACAAAAATAGGGGATGCAGATGAAATGTGTCATTGTGTTTTGTTGAATAATATATTAGCTGACGTGTAAAACGGTGACGGGTGGCCACGACCCTCGGGCTGCCTGGCACGGTACTCCACCACCGTAGTAACTTCAATCTACAAAACAATACCGAAATACCAGACTGATTTTGAAAATACAATCTGAAAGAAGATATTTTAATGCATTTCTTAACGATAACTAAGGCGAGGTGTGGAGGTAGGAAGTCTGTGGTCGAGGGGTATGGTGGCGGGGCTGGGCGGGGCGGGGCAGGGCGAGGTGGGATAGAGCCGGGAGGATGGGGCGCCCCATCCCTCAAAATACTCTCCCGTAATAAAACCTGACGCTATCAATACCAACAGATGAACGGGAGCAGGCACGAGGGTAGAGGAGGGTGAGGGGGGACGCGGTGGACAATTTACAACAAGGAACACCCCTACCAGTCTTACCCCGGCCTTACCTGGACGCTGATTACATCACATCATGAGAGCAATACTGTTGTGACGCTCCACGCTGATAACATACCAGGCTGGCTGTACCCTCGGAGTGATACTTAATGACTACTTTGTCACATCTCATCTGATTATGATTCTATGTACAGTTGCCAGCAAAAGTCCTCCCACAGCCCTGTGTAGCAGGGCTGTGGGAGGACTTTTGCTGGCAACTGTACATCAGAGGGATAGATACTGCTTTTATTGCTTCCTTTAGTACTACATCACACGAGGACCCCACAACTACAACACAACCCGATCAAGTAAGGCGCCGTAGGTTGTTGTTGTTCTTGAGGTTATGGTATTATTACTGTTTCAACAACTATTACGGTGTTTTAGTTCGCATCTCTAGGTTAGTACACGGTCTATAAGGTTAACATATACAGTACACCAGTCATTATCGAACGAAAATGGTAGACATCCTCACCAACACTACACCAACCATCCCTTACCAACACCCCCACAAACTACCCCTCACCAACACCCCCCACAAACCCCTTACCAACACCCCCACAAACCACCCCTCACCATCACCCCCACAACCTTCCCTCACCATCACCTCCACAATCTTCCCTCACCAACACCCCTAACAATGACCCCCACAAACCCACTTACCAACACCCCCCACACACCACCCCTCACCAACATACCGCACTACAACTACGTCAGAAATTATAAGACGCACTACAACTACGTCAGAATACATGAGACGCACTATAACTACGTCAGATGCATGGGGCACACTACAACTACGTTCTAATGCATAAGACACACTACAACTACGTCCTAATGCATGAGACACACTACAACTACGTCAGAATACATGAGACACACTACAACTACGTCCTAATGCATGGGGCACACTACAACTACGTCCTAATGCATGAGACACACTATAACTACGTCAGAATACATGAGACACACTACAACTACGTCCTAATGCATGAGACACACTACAACTACGTCCTAATGCATGAGACACACTACAACTACGTGAGAATACATGAGACGCACTACAACTACGCCAGATGCATGAGACGCACTACAACTACGTCTAATGCATGAGACACACTACAACTACGTCAGAATACATGAGACACACTACAACTACGTCCTAATGCATGAGACACACTACAACTACGTCCTAATGCATGAGACACACTACAACTACGTGAGAATACACGAGACGCACTACAACTACGCCAGATGCATGAGACGCACTACAACTACGTCAGAATGCATGAGACGCAGTAGGCTTATATACAGATAACCTGGAGGAGACCCTAATATATCAATACTAATAACAATAATGTTGTCAGATCATATTACTGATTTTTTCCGATATGTTGGTAGCCCTGATAGCTGCCTGACGTCATCAATTAGTGTTAAAAAGTAGGCACAATATTTCCGTGTTCATGAGATATCTTTTAGGTGTACTTGGAAAGGTTCATAATAAACGGTATGTTAACAAAAACTTATAACTTATATATGTTAATGTAAGTTTCTGTCATTTATAGTGGGTTTGGTTACCAGAAAATCACTTAATTATAAAAGTAATATATCGTGTATGTCCGTATTAACTGAAATCATTACTTTAATCTGTATATTTTAACTAATACGCGCCTGTATACTTGAAATTATTAATAGTTTCGGAGCAATATTATAGTATTGATATGTCAAAAGTAAATAGTTCGTTCCAAAATTCACCCTCGGGTGTGTGACTGTTATTACTCAAAGAAAAATTATGTCCACTAGTAATCCTTCAGATACACATAACTGGGTTAAAACATTCATATTTTTCGTAGATAAAGGTTGGCAGATAACATACTGTAATACTAGGAAAGCGTACATTACTGACAAAGTATTCTCATACAGCCACTTATTATCATTCTCGTATATATCCGATAATACTGTGGCAAGATGTAACAAAAAAAATTAGCGAAATTAAAACCAATTCCTCTCCCCCCCTCCTCCACACATAGGGTCACCTCAGTAACGGACGAAGAAACACACCTCAACCACAAGACCATTTTATTCCCCGACGTTTACGTGCATCCCACTCCTCAGGTGAAGCCATAAGTCCTGACCTGAGTGGGTACCTTGATGTACCGAACGCCTTGACATAACGTATAGATCAAACTACGGGAACTGTTTCCATATAACATTAGGTATTTTCTTAAGCACACACCTAGATAAACGAAACTGAAGGAAGGTCAATTATAATACATTTTAACACTAACTCATAACTCTGAGGAGAGGGGCTAAAAATTATAAACTTTTCGTCCAGTGAAGGTTTTATGTGGAGGGTCGAGGTGGAGAGATGACAGACCACACAGGTCTGATGTAAAGGCTGTCATGTGTGACGAGGTGCACACACACACACACACACACACACACACACAGAAATTGAAAAACAAAATTAGCCTTCAAATACCTTTTGAATACACCCTGTAACTCTCTTAATGTAAATAACCGAAATAATGTTATTTATAGGGGAGGTGGTGTGACGTAAGGGGACGTCTCTGTGCACTGGACAGAGGATAGGGGACAGTTGCACCGCCACACTGTTGTGTTAAGTAAGAAATACTCAAGATCTGAATGCTAATACTTACCATTTGGTTGTAGTGTCATTGAGATAAATAACATAACATTATTACAGCCTGTCTGCTATAGTATGTGGACATTAGTCATGCTCTTCATGTCAACTTTGGGATAAACCTGAGCCATGACGAAATGTGCCTAGGCATGAAGAGAAATTGTATTTATGAGTGTTTTTTTGTGTACGCTACAAAAATATACTATACAATATTAATAGTGAAAATATGTGTGTAATGATCAGAGGTGATGCATTTCCCGTTACGTAAGTGAGATTTGGTAAACAAGTAGAAAATTAGGTGATTGGACAGAAATGCGGCAGGCAAGACTATTGACTTTGTCTCACAATCCTAGGCACCACGCCACCACCACACCACACTCCATAAAGCCTGGCACTATAACACCTTAGACTTTGCTTGAGGAGAAATAAAGTGGTAGATTTTTTCCTTTTTCAGCATTACATTGTCACTGCAGGACAGGTATTATTTACTCCACGTTAGGTGAATGAAAAGCGTCCATACTACACTAATTATCTATGTCAACGTTGCCGGGCACATGTATGGAGACAAATTATATCATTGTGGTCCCAGGCTACTGTGTGCACCTCAAGTCTCACCGAGTAACTTAGAGGCTTCAGATTCACGTTCAGATACTCGCGGGGGTTCACACCTCACGGAAAGAATGGATTGACAACGCTGAGTGTACTAGTCGGAAATGTCCCCAACTGTACATAAAAAAATGAGATACTTTGGTTATATAATTAGGGACGAGGGGATAATAACAGAAATATTAATGGACAAAGTTGAGGGTAAAAGGGCCAGGGGAAGGCAACGACTGGGGTGGATGATGAAATTAAAACCTTGGGGGATTGTTAAAAACAGTCCGAGAAAGTTTAGAGTGGAGGACTGTGGTCGCCAACCCTCATATATATGGGGACGGTACACTTGATTGACTGAGGTTAGGTTCTTGATCATTTTTTTTTATTTGGTAAAAATTTATTTCCTCCGCCATTTTTGGGATGTTCTTAATTAAACTGAAGAAGTTTTCTTCTATTGGAATGTTTCCTAACTTGGCTCCTTAACCCGGGCACCCGTTCTTAAAAATTACTCCTAACATTTCTGTGATAATTAAATTAGGTTAGGTTTAATTTCGTGAGCGTTTTGCGTGTTTTACCTCACGATTTCCCTTTACCTCAAAGCCCTGCCCACTCTGTGCGATAAAAATAAAATTTTCAAGTGAAAATCGAAAAATATAAATTTCCGACGAAAATCCAATAAAGTGACCATTTTCGAATCTTTACCAAGTAAGGTTAGGTTAGGTTCGGTTATATTAGGTAATGTTAGATTAGGTAGGTTTAGTTGGTTGGTTTAGTTTGTTTTAATGTAAGTGTATGATACTGCAGGTACCATGGTGCTAAAGACTGCGATAATGGTCTTAACAATTATTAAAATTAATTATTCATGACAAATTTCTGACAACAATGTAGGTTCTGGTCTAACCATGACTAAACTGATAATGACGATAAGCAAAACCACCCAACCAAATTCAACTTTAAAATATCTCAAGATCTTTAGGTTTGGTTTAATTGGTTCGTTTTGTCTGTTGTCATTAAGGCCGCGCCCAAAAACACATCGTTGCCAAAATATGCACTAATGACTGTTTGCACTTACGGTATGACTAAGTGGTACAGGTGCTGGTGGTGGGTGGTCAGGTCCTCAGTGACTCGAGAGACTTGTCATTCATGTTTTTTACTTCTCTTAAAGTGGGTTTGTGCCTATAATCCCCTTGCCAGGTTAGTGTCCTCGTCAGTCAGTTCGAAGGCAGGGAAAAATTACTTCTCTTGTGAATGTGGATCACGTAAGCCTGGCGAGTTGTTAAGGTCAGTATGGATACAACATAGTGAGAGTTAAGCTTTTTGTAGGTATACAAGGTAATGTGACCAATACTACACTCGACCACCTTTACTTCCCCAACAGCAAAGTTAGGAAAACACATCCACAACTGGGTGAACTAACTCTGCTGTATGTGATTCTTACACTTCACAAGGCTTATTATCTAAGTCCTGGGTGTCCATGACATCAAACCCTGGAACAATTTTACTATTTCAAGGATACTTGATTTCTACAGTTGAATCAGTGAACCTCTAACTCATTTACCACTGAAGGCCACAGTTTGCACCACAAAACTATTACCTGTAGCTTGTGTAACGTCTGGCTAGGACTCGGGGTTCAGTGATGGTGTGATAAATATTGTAATTTATCCAGGAGCCTCGTGCAGCGTCGAGATCACCACCTTCACCAGCATTTGACATGCCATTAAGAGGCTTTGGCGTGTTAAGCTTCTTCAAATGTGCAATGATCCCTTGATTCATTGACTATAACATACCAGGGGCGTTCGGAGGTAGACACTGCGGGCTGATGTCATGGTCAGGTGAACTTTCTCTTACAGTCTTGGTGCATTATCTTCCCTTAAAGAGCACCGCTTTGTCGGCAGTTTTTTATATACATCTTGTTATTTGGAATGCAACTGTTTCTGAACCGCTGATAGAAAGCATTCCATTTATTTTGTACTGTTCATTTCTAATTAAAAGGACGAATGATTACTTCGCTCTACCCAAACAACCGAATCAGAGCCCAGACGACCATCCTTTTCCTAAGTTTTTCAACCATTTTTAGTCTAAACTCTACTGTATATCAGAGCACTGTCGTCTCTTCTTGGCGTTCTCATAAAAACTTTAATCCTTTTTAGTCACACGCTAAGGCACTGTTGTTCATGTTAACTTACACTTTAAATCCTTTCCCCAGTTGACAACAACACGTCCACCGGCAGCCATTTAAACTCCGCTTAAAAAGATCCCACTTTTCTAATATTAACGAACCGATATATAAGATAGTACTACGTAACAATATATAAATTCGTTAATTAATTTATAATAGCAGATATCACAACCGATTTAGGCTTTTATCTATTATGAAATAATACTAAATTAAAACAAAATGAAAGTTATTAATATGATGGCGGCTGGTCGGTAGTCAGTGGGCGGGGCTGAACACTCAAACTGAGTGGTGTAGGAAAAAACGAAATTTTTAGTAATTCTTTGGTGGCTTAACAATAGTCGATGTACTAGGGCTTAATAATAATAATAATAATAATAATAATAATAATAATAATAATAATAATAATAATAATAATATAAATAATAATAATAATAATAATAATAATAATAATAATAATAATAATAATAATAATAATAATACATCGACAAATCATTTTTCTTTTTCGTTTGCTGTATTTTTTCATTAGTTTTAAGTTTTAAATTTTTTATATTATTCTATTATAAATTACGTTACGTTACATTATGTTAGGTTTGGTAACAGTACATAGATTAATAGTTAAATCTAATCCCATACAGCTTGCATTTTGTTAACTTGACTGTATGGGATCAACGAAGATTAGTCCAGCTATTTCACCTTAAGATTAACCACCCTAATTATAATCTAACCTAACCTAACCTAATCTAATCTAAACTAACCCAACCCAACTTAATCTCCCCAGAAAAGTGTTAGAGGTTAATCTTAGGGTAAAATAAACTGCAGGGACTAATCTTCAGGTGAGCCGTACGTGTTCGTATCTGTGGTGTAATGGTCAAGCAAGCTCGCCTCGCAAGCGAGCGGACCCCCGGCATGGTTAAACTATGGGCAAGGTTCATTAAGCATTTGCCTCTGTCTACCCCAGTTTCTGAACTAATCTTCCTCGGTACTCCCTGATTCCTCTCTCTTACCAACACGTTCTTCGTTTTCTTCTATTTTCTTCTTCTTTTCTACTTATTTTCTTCTTTGTCTGTTCTTATTACAATTTATTCCTCCTCCTACACCACCACCTTCTTTCCCATTTCCTTCTTCACCTCCTCCTCCTTCTCCACTTCCGCCACCCTGGATCAGACACCACCACACTTGACACAACATCAGCACCACCACTACACCTAACAATACCACCACCACCACAATTAACACATCACCATACCTAACATACTACACACAATACTACCAACACCACACACAACACCACTACCACACCATCACCACACCTAACACACCACACCATCACCACACCTAACACATCACACCTAACACACCACACCACCACCACACCTAACAACACCACCACCACAACTAAGACAAACCTGCAGACCAACGCCTCAGCCATACCTGTGGTTTAACCGACACTTGAAGTCTGCTCGAGTTGACAACAGAAATATGGCGACAACAACATAACACTGACAGGAAGACTTTCTTAACCGAGCGACTAGACAAACAAGGTACCTACGTGGTAAACAAGATCCGAATATATACACTGAACATTAAAACAAACAAGGTAAACAGTATTAGTCAAAGCAAGAGAAACTAGTAAGAAATAAACAACATATGCAAACAATTTCGACAAAATATTATAACATAGCACAAGAAACAAGTTAAACAAAGTACAAAATAAATTACTAGATAAAAATAGTAATAATAAAACAAGGTGTAAGGCAAACAAGACACACGTTAACAGGAAAATAAAACCACATATACAAGACAGGATGTAAACAAAAAGCGCATCAAACAGAGCAGGAGATCAAATGTGAACTATGCAGGATATTAAGCAATAACTGAAAATGGAAATAAAGTAAACAAGACAAAAGACAAATTACGAGTTAAACAAGAAACTCGTCAAACAAAGGCTGGGACAAAACAAAAAAACGACTGAAACAATACCTGAGATAAATAAGACACGAATTAAACAATGGCTGGGACAACCAAAACCCAAGTGAGGCCGTGGAGGCGGGCCGGGGAGGTAGGTGGTGGTGGTTCAGGTGTTATTAAGGTGCGACGTTAATTGTCCCGTGAAGGATGTACGATGAATTACGACTACAGTACCACATCCTCCCCCACGGTGGCCTCCACCGTCACCCTGCAGTCCACCATGCACCTGATGCTGCTGCACCTACAGGATCACTTCCCCCATAGTCCACCATCACCACCTGCTGCCACTGCACCTACAGGATCAACTCCCCCACAGCCCACTACCACCACCTGCTACTGCTGTTGCTGCTGCTGCTGCACCTAGGGCATCAACTCCCACAGTCCACCACAACTCTGAGCTGCACCTACAGGATCAACTACCCACAGTCCACCAACTATGCTGCTGCACCTACAGATCACTCCCCCATAGTCCACCACAACCTGCTGCCCTGCACCTACAGGATCAACTCCCCCACAGCCCACACCACCACCTGCTGTTGTTGCTGTTGCTGCTGCACCTAGGGCATCAACTCCCCCACAGTCCACCACAACTCTGGAGCTGCACCTACAGGATCAACTATCCCACAGTCCACCACCAACTGCTGCTGCACCTACAAGATCACCTCCCCCACAGTCCACCACACCTGCTGTTGCTCCTGCACCTACAGGATCAACTCCCCCACAGCCCACCACCACCACCTGCTGTTGCTGCTGCACCTACAGGATCACCTCCCCCACAGTCCATCACCACCTGCTGCTGCTGCACCTACAGGATCAACTCCCCCACAGTATACCACCACCAACTGCAGCTGCTGCTGCACCTACAGGATCAACTCCCCCACGGTCCACCGCCACCACCTGCCGTTCCTGCTGCACCTACAGAATCAACTGCCCCACAATCCACTACCACCACCTGCTGCTGCTGCTTATGTTGTTGTTGTTGTTGCTGCTGGTGGTGCAGCTGCTGCACCTACAGGTTCAACTCCACCACAGTCCACCACCACCACCTACTGTTGCTGCTGCTGCACCTACATGATCAACTCCCCTACAGTACACTACCACCACCTGCTGCTGCTCTTGTTGTTGTTGCTGCTGCTGTACTTACAGGATCAACTCCCCCACAGTCCACCATCACCACCTGCTGCCATTGCAAATACAGGATCAACTCACCCACAGTCCACTACCACCACCTACTGCTGCTGCACATACAAGATCACCTCCCCCACAGTCCATCACGACCTGGTGCTGCGGCTGTACCTTCAAGATCACCTCCCCCACAGTCCACCATCACCACCTGCTGCCATTGCAAATACAGGATCAACTCACCCACAGTCCACTTTCAATACCACCTACTGCTGCTGCACATACAAGATCACCTCCCCCACAGTCCACCATCACCACTTGCTGCCATTGCAAATACAGGATCAACTCACCCACAGTCCACTACCAATACCTACTGCTGCTGCACATACAAGATCACTTCCCCACAGTCCATCACGACCTGGTACTGCGGCTGTACTCTTCAAGATCACCTCCCACAGTCCACCATCACTACCTGCTGCCATTGCAAATACAGGATCAACTCACCCACAGTCCACTACCACCACCTACTGCTGCTGCACATACAAGATCACCTCCCCCACAGTCCACCATCACCACCTGCTGCTGCTGCACCTACAGCTTCAACTCCCCCAACAGTCCACCACCGCCACCACCTGCTGCTGCTCCTGCTGCACCTACAGGATCAACTCCCCCACAGTCCACCATCACCACCTGCTGCTGTTGCCAACCCACAGGACTCTCCCCGGACACTCCACCATCACCACCAGCTGCCACTGCACCTACAGGATCAACTAACCCACAGCCCACCACCACCACCTGCTGCTTCTGCACTTACAGGATCGACTCCCCCACACTCCACCATCACCCCTGCAACCACTGCACCTACAGAATCACCTCCCCCACAGTCCACCATCACCACAACCTGTTGCCACTGCACCTACAGGATCACCTCCCCCTCAGTCCACCATCACCACCTGCTGCCACTACACTTACAGGATCAACTCCCCCACAGTCCACTATCACCACCTGCTGCTGCTGCACCTACAGGATCACCTCCCCCACAGGCCACCATCACCACCTACCGCCACTGCACCTGCAGGATCAACTCTCCCACAGTCCACTACCACCTACTGCTGCTGTTGTTGCTGCTGCACCTAGGACATCAATTCCCCCAGAGTCCACCACCACTCTGCAGCTGCACCTACAGGATCACCTC
>NW_024731233.1:0-4116 GCF_018991925.1 Homarus americanus | reverse complement strand
AGGCCCTGAGTAAGCCTCAGAGGCTTCTTTGCCTGAAACCGACGGCAAAATCATTCTGGCAGTCGAAATCACACAAGCGCTGGAAGGGCAGCACTGTCTGTTGCTCTTCTGGTAACGACGGATCCTGCGAAGGGCGACGGTTCCGGGCACCTGTAACGATGGAGCTTTTTACCAGTGGCTGGGGCGGAACTGCCGAGCTCTGCTGCGTTGCGCTTTGCTTCCGTGGAGCCTTACTTCGGCGGACTTGTGATCTGTTTAAGTCTGGGCCATCTCGACGACAAAATAGTCAATACTGGGCGGCCCGGCGGAAGCGTAAGACATTCTCACCACTCGGTAGCCACCTGTTGGTGCGCGTCGTCATCGCGGCTGCCTCTGCGGGGGACGGCCTTGGATGAACGATTCTGTACGCTTGGTCCGCGCCACCCTACTCCCAAACCGTGGGCGAAACCACACCGTCTGTATGGCTAACTACAACAACATGACTGCGGACGAAACCGAGGCAGGGGCTTGCAGAAGGTGGCATGGCGTCATCGTGGGTGCTTCGTGACAACACCAGTTGTCACCAGGCCGCCATTCGTCGTCTGGCTGGCGTGGAGGTGTAAACGCATTATCCGGCCTTATCTGGGGGCCGCGTCCTCAAGGTGTTTCTGGAGAACGTCATCGTGACGCCGTCACCTACCTGAGCACGCAAGGCTAAGTCACCGCCATGGATGTGGTGTATGCCCTGAAAACAGGTGCACCGCGCTATGGTTTTGGTGGTTAATCATCTGATGGACGGGCACTACCACACTGCGACAAACAAATATGGACTATTTTGGGTCCCATTTAAATCGCTTAGAGTTGGTTAGACACTGATGGTATCGTTGAAAATATATCTCTAATGATCCTCTCTGTTATTCTGGACTTGTGGTATGATATATGGTTGTGTGTGTGAACGTGTTGGAACCGCCCTAATATTGTCAGTCAGTCAGTCATCATTACCTAACTCCAGGTTTCTCACCTACTTCTGTAGCGTCACCGAACCTCACGAAATGTAACCCAATGTGGTTTATAATCTATCCTAACATGACTATAACTTATACACTATATTACTTCGAGGTAAAATATTTAAATTTCAATTCTGAGGTGCAGTTATCATTCATTCATACATACCTTTTTCCTTACCTTATACATATTTATGGGGATTGAAGTGAATTTTGGGAGGATAGAATAGGTGCAGTGGCTAAACAAGCTTGTGAGGACTTTAAGCAACAACTGCTGGATCTTGACAGGATAAAGTCAGGTCAAGCGTCCGGTGCATGTTGGGTTCGCCATGGTTTCTCAGTGTTTTGGTAAACGTTGTTGACATATTGCTTGGCAGAGTTGATTTCTTATCTCCTCTTGTTCTCGTGTCTGCTATCATTCTGTAAAGACTCTCTATATGTATGTAAGTGTAGGTAGTAACAGTTTGGACACCTGTAGTCCGCTGTAACATGACTGGACGAGGCAAAGGAGGCGGGACTTGGAAAGGGTGGCGTAAGGTCATCGTGGGTGTTCGTGACAACATCAGGGGTATCGCTGCGCGTTAGTCGTTGTAGCTGGCGTGGATGTGTTAACGTATATCGGCATATCTACGAGAGACGCGGTCTCAAGGTGTTTCTGGGGTACGTCATCTGTGACGTAGTCACCTACACCGAGCACGCAAAGGGCCGTCCGCCATGTGGATATGGTTTTTGCCTGAAGCGAGGACGCACGCTATGTTTTGGTGGTTAATCAATCTGGTGGACGGGCTTACCACCGACAAGCAAATATGCGGACTAATTTTGGTGCATTTAAATCGCTAAAGAGTTGGTTTAGACACTGGGTAGTGTTGAAAATATGTCAATAACATGTCCTCTAAGTTCTGGACTTGTTGTTGTGAGTATGGGTTGTGGTGAAAGTGTTGGGAACCATTTCCTAGTAGTTGTCAGTCGTGTCGATAACATTTACTTACCTCAGGTACCTCACCTAACTTTATAATAGCGTCACCGAACCTCAGATGTAACTTGATGTGGTTTGTAATCTATCCTATTTGGCTCATAACGCACTATATTGCTTGGTAAGGTAATGTGTTTAATACTGAAGTTGAGTTATAATTCGTGTTCATACATACATTCTGCATACATGCTAAGTGGCGGGGATTGAGTGGTTTAGGAGGAGGGAATGGTGCAGTGGCTAAACAGCGTTGCGTGTGCTTTAAGCAGCCTCGCCTGGATGTGGGAGGATAGAGTCAGGTCAAGCGTCAGGTGCGTGTTGGGTTGGGCCATGGGTTCTCAGTGCTTGGTCGGCTTGATTGTGTGTGTTGTTTTCTTGTGTGGAGGAAATGTCTTGGTCTTCTGTCTTGGTATTCTTCTTAGCTTGATGTAGATTTTCTTCTAACTCTCCTCCTCTTCTTGCTCTCTTCCTCGTGTCTGCTATCATTCTGTAAGAATTTCCTCTATATGTATGTAGGTATGGAGTGAGTAACAGTTGCCGGTTACAGTGATACTTCATATTCGCTGATGTTGTAGCATATGGCTTCGGTATTTCTTAATACTACAAACAGCACCGTTAGAGAGTTGAGGTATTTAAAACCAGCCTGCATTACTTATATATAGAAATAAATAATGTGGCAGACAACTCAATGACTACTCCTACCTTCCCCAAACAAGGGCTTTTCGAAGTATACATTGAACTGATGACTTGGTACATCATAAATTGGTGGTTTAACAAAACCCTCGTAGAAAGGTGAAGGCTGGTGAACGCCACAGATTTAAATGTTTGCGCGTAGATCATGTAAGGTGAGATGTTGAGACACCAGACACGTAGTGTAGTAACTCCCTCACAGATGGCGTTATGAGGGGCCTGATGATGTAGCAGTTACCTCACAGATGTGTTATGAGGAAATTCACATGATGATGCTGTAGCAAAACATTCACTACGTGTTGTCGTAGCATCTTGGGGACACCACGTGGTCGACATGACTCACTCATTCAAGTGGGTGAGGTGTGGTCCCAGGCCTCTCTATCGTGGAGTCTCAGGGGAAGTATAACTGGGTACCTGGGACCTCACTGTGTGAAGGTGGTTAGCTAGCTTGGGTAAGACTCAACTGCCGAGTTGTTTTTCACTGAGTTAAGCACTGTTCACTACTATTCATCACTGGTTCCATTCCTTGGCCAAATGAGATAGTACCTTATGGCAAGAACTTGTTGATAGTCCGCTGGGGAGGAGGGTTCAGGGGAGTGAGTTGGTATGGGCCAACATATAAATAATAATAATAATAATAATAATTAACGGTTTATTGAAAGAGCTTGGCAGCCAGAAGACTGAAAATATACAGTTACATATTTGGGGAATGGGTTACGAATTACAAATAATATACAAGTAACATGAGTGACACAAATAAGACATATAATAACTAGCGGGGGAAAAGCTCAAACTACAGTTCATTTCAACATAGTGACAGTGCAAGGAGTAGTGTTTACTGGGAGTGAGTACACTGATTTATTACAAGTTATCGATAATTTTTACAATGGTTGGGACTGGGCTGTTCTTATAGCGATCAGTTCGTGCACGTATGGGCTGGATGCGGTTGTGGTGTCGAAGAGCAATTCTCGGACTAGGGATCTCAGGTGGTAGTAGGAGCCGGTGTAGAAGCGTCTTACCAAATTTGCAGATGAGGTCGTGGTGATGGTCAGTGAGAGTCTAAAGGGTCGGTCAGTGTGTTGAGCGCTTCTTGATATGTGGAGTAGGAAGGGTAGAGAATAATCTTGCATGGCCTCTTTTGCACTTTTTCGAGGTGTTTACGTTGTGTGGCATTTAGGGAGGAAGACCAGGTGGAGGAGGCATAGGTGAGCTTGGGAAGTATGAATGTTGTGTAAACACTGAGGAGCTCGTGTGCAGGACCACCGAGGGACTTGAGTCGGCGTAGGAGGTGGAGACGGAAACTGGAGGATTTGATAACTTCACTGACGTTTGGTTTCTAATTTGGATTTATTTATCTGTAGGTGACGCCGAGGCTTCGTGGAATCTAAAACCTGCTGGAGTGTGTTTGGACCTAGAGTAATGGGAAGGAGGTGGGACAATGTCGGAGGATTGATGTGCATAACCATGGTTGTT
>NW_024731232.1:0-15684 GCF_018991925.1 Homarus americanus | reverse complement strand
TCCTCTTCCTATACACCCTCCCTCCCCCAGAATTAAGCCTCCACCCCTCCCCCCCACCTTCTGCCCACCCATCGGGATGTTTACGCGGGGCGACACAGCAACTTGATGGCGACATTCCCCAGGGAGACAGCACACGGGAGGTCCCGGCCAGACCAGTAATGACTACATTTGTCTCTCTCTCAGCCATCACTGTTCATGACTACCCCGCTCTCACACGGGGCCAAATGCAATGGGAATTGTGCCTCCCAAAATTATGTAGATTTTCTTCCTCTTTCACTTGCCTCCAGAGAAAAAAATAATTGCAAATACAGTTGGGATAAAAATGTAAATGACTGGGGTATATATTAGGCAAGAAAAATTAGTCGTTGTTAAGGATAAAAAAAAAATATTGTGAGTTGTTAGTGAATGAACCTTCAGTTTCACGTAAACATAACAAGAACAAAAGAAATTTACTGTTGGCATAAAATTAACCAACAAAAAGAAGAAACAATAATGTCAACATGAAGACCGCAAACAAGAAATTGGTGGGCCTATTTATTTTTGGTTCACAAAAAAATATAAAGATGAAAATATAAATATTGTAAATTTACATCTTTAGTGTTGTCTGGTTTAATTAACTATAATTTTGTTGCAATAACCTCCCAAAATATTCTGAAGCGTTGATCTTTGACAACAAATGGCCATGTGGTGGACGGATCCATTAGTCGTGTTAAACTGAGAAAGTCATAAGAGGAAATATATACAGATGAACTTGGTCCTTATTTAGTGACTAACATTATAAATAAATAAAGCACAATTGATATGACTAAAATGATCCAAGTACAGCCATGAATATTCAACTTGAACCAACACAATTTGCATACCTGCCATAATGTCTACTGAACGCCAGAGTTGGAGTCATAGTAAAGACACAAGTCTTCACTATACTATCTCACCATGAGGCGCTCCTGCAGCGCTGCCAGTGGATAAAGTTATTTGGTAATCCACGACTTGTTGTCACTGAAGGAATGACGTCTCGTGGTTTCATAACTAAGACGTTGATTCTATCTTTTTATTTGTTAAATGTTACAAAATACAGCCAACATTATGTAGCGAGAGCGATTTAATAAAGATATTAAAACGGAAAAGCTGTAAAGAACACACACCTCCCACTGCACTAGCTGAGTAAACCATCTCCTAAGAACTTGTCCCTAAGAAGATTAACACACAGTTCCCTCCCGCAGTTTAGGACCACGGAAGCCCCCAATAGCCTCGAGAGGTTTCTATAAGAATGATCATCAAACACAATCAATAAAAAGTACTTTCCCTCACATCCCTACAAGCAAAATCAAAACCCAAAAGTGAAAATATTCATAAGAATACTCGGCCTCTTACTGTGCCACACAAACAATGTTCCATAGATCCTAAGCACTCATGACCTTAGCTCACTATACAAATGAGTGACCAATAATATAATATAAAAAGAATAAGGTACTTCATATAAATTTATTACCTACGAGATCTAAGGTAGAGAGACAAGTGATACATTTCAGGAGAGTAAAGTTCACTTGAAACATTAATACAATCTGCAGACATTTAGCAAAAAAAAAAAAAAATTTTAATGTCTCTCGTGGGAGGAGAAAATCTCTTAAAGTATATTGTGTCCATCTTTTTTTATACTAGCAGGTACGAAAATTTTAGATCTTTTTTTAGTAACTTCTCCCAGGTGAGCAGTAACGAGAGAGAGAGAGAGAGAGAGAGAGAGAGAGAGAGAGACGTTATATATTTAGGTGTAATGAAGAGAATGTTATTGGTAAACAAGATCAGTGGCTACCGGTCCTCCTCATGGGCAAAGACTATAAGCGCGACTTCCACTCAATAGACAGACAGACAGACAGACAGATAGACAGGGACCACAAATGCGAGAGTTAATCCCCAATTCATCATATTCTACACGCAATGCGACATAATTATCAGTTTTCCCCCAATGTTTTCTACTTCACTAAATACGTTTCATGGTCAACATTTTACTATCGTGATTTTTATTTATTGCTTCTGGAGTGTAAGAATGGTTTCATTGGTGATATCTGCAACACATAGAACCGACAAGTTCATTCAGAATCCAGTTACATGTTTTGGGATGCAGTTACTTGGGAATTTTCTGCTCGTGTATTATTAAGAGATTAATTCAAGTCTTATCTCTGTCATTATATCTAGTCTCCTGAACTTAATGGTTGGGTTAACATTTTGTAATTAATGATACCGCTGTCAGGCCACAACGCCAAGATAAAACGTATAGTACATGGTGGATGAGGTGTGTGTGTGTGTGTGTGGTGGCATAGGTGGTGATTAGAAAAGTATGGTAGACGTTAAAGGCGGTGGTGACTAGTGGCGTGGGCGTTGGTGGCGTGGCGTGCGGCGTTAGTGGCGGCGGTAGCAGCAGTGGCGGCGGCAGGCGTTAGTGGCGGCGGTGGTGACGTTAGTGGCGGCGGTGGTGGCGTTAGGTGGCGGCGGTGGTGGCGTTAGTGGCGGCGGTGGTGGCGTTAGTGGCGGCGGTGGTAGCGTTAGTGGCGGCGGTGGTGGCGTTAGTGGCGGCGGTAGTAAGGCGGTGGCGGCGGTGGTGGCGTTTGGTGGCGGCGGTAGGACGTTAGTGGCGGCGGTGGCGGCAGTAGCGGCGGCGGCGGTGGTGGCGTTAGTGGCGGCGGTAGGCGTTAGTGGCGGCGGTAAGATTAGTGGCGGCGGTAGACGTTAGTGGCGGCGGTAGGCGTTAGTGGCGGCGGTAGACGTTAGTGGCGGCGGTGGTGGCGTTAGTGGCGGCGGTAGTAAGACGTTAGTGGCGGCGGTGTGACGTTAGTGGCGGCGGTAGGCGTTAGTGGCGACGGTGGTGGCGTTGCGCGAGAGGTAGGCGTTAGTGGCGGCGGTGGCGTTCGTGGCGGCGGTGGTGGCGTTAGTGGCGGCGGTGGTGGCGTTAGTGGCGGCGGTGGTGGCGTTAGGCGGCGGCGGTGGCGGCGTTAGTGGCGGCGGTGGTGACGTTAGTGGCGGCGGGAGTTAACTAGCCACTATGACCACCAAAGGCACGAAGGAGGGAGGGAGGGAGGGAGGGAGGGAGGGAGAACACGAAGAAGCAACACGAAAAAAAATAAAACTAATTAAAGAGATGATACGACAAGTTAAGAAACATATAAGAAGAATATAAGAATGTATAATGGGAAAAGGGAAATAATAAAAAGGAATAGAAAATGAAAGAAGAAATTAATAAAACAAGAGATGACGTCAATTAATGCTTGAGGATAAAAGTTTAGCTATGAATACCCAACCAGTCGACCCAGGGAGGAGGAGGGTGAGAGAAGGAGTAGGAGGGGGGGGGAGAAGGAGGAGGCGGGTAAGGAGGGTAAGGAGGAGAAGGAGAGGAGAGGAGGAGGACAAGGAAACGAGGAGAAAACAAGGGGGCGAGAAGAGGAGGAGAAGGAGGAGGAGGAATAGAAAACTGCAAGAAAAATGGAGAGGCGGTGAAAGGATACGAAAAGAGAAGAATAAAATGAGGCATTAGGAGATGTAAAAATAAATAAATAAGGAGAGGGAGATGAGAGGGAACAGAGAAGAATCGAGAAAACCTGAAATAGAAAGAGGGATGAAATAAGTACAAAATAATAAAAACACAAACAAAGAAGAATGGATAATAAAAGGGACTTAAGAGAGAAAGTAAAAAAAAAAACACTAATATTCTACTAATCCAACATGACGTCATCAGTATACCTGAGGGATGGCGACCCCAGCCCACCAAGGCAAAGGATGAAGCTATTATTTATGAATATTCTGTAAATAATGTCAACAAAAGTGAGAATGAGAGAATAAGAGAGAAAAAAACAAAAGAAAAATAAGCGTATGAATGGAATATGGAAGAGATTTACCTTTGAATTTACTAAGAAACAGAAAGTGTGAAAGTATTTTGATGTATATGGTAGACGAAAAGACAACAATGAATATATAGAAAGGAAAGAACACAATTTAAAAGTATATATTGTAGTATGTGAAATCATTATGTAACTTCCATAACAATATGTGTGATGCCTGTATTCAATTGTGTATATTTTAATTGATGTATGGAAAAAGCTGTGTGATGTGGACTATACAAACGCGCGCGCGTGTGTGTGTGTAAAACGATGAAAGAATATCTACAACAGAGACAAGGCAGAACAAAATCGATGCCAAAAAAATTAAATAAAAACAATTTCATCCAATTACCCACTTTCTCCCCTTCGTTTTGGATGGAATTTGTTTATTTGCCAATTTTCTGGATCAATTTACCAAGGAAAATATTATTATATACTGGATTTGTTGAAGGTAGAGTCTGACCTCGATGTCGAATTCCAGGTCTGGGGTTTGTTTTCGGTAATGTCAAAGGTGAGGAAACAAGAACGGGAAGAAATTGGTCTCGGTTCAGTGATACAAGTCATCAGAATCCACCTTTGTTTGAGCAATTTTCTCTACTCAGTGATTCAGATTGAGGAGTACAAAGTGAGCCATTAATTTGGGTGTTTTTGAGGTTACATACATACATACATACATACATACATACATACATACATACATACATACATACATACATTACATACATACATACATACATTACATACATATATCCTTAACCACCGTAGGGTCAAGACCTATCAGGCGCTGCTCCTACTGCTCCCCTTGGCCAATGTTCGGCCCCATTCCCCAAGTCCCTCTCCCCGACCCATCCTCTCCACCGGGATATCAACATAATCAAAAGTGACAATTTCGTTTTGGAAAGAAGTGGGATCAGTGTTGAACATTGATGAACAGTGTTTAAGCCAGTGAATTGAGCACTAGGCAGTAACGGTGAGAGCAGTGACCCACCAGTGAGATAAGCACCCCTGGGAACCATCCACTATCTTCTGACCAGGAGGTGTTAATCAGTCCACCCTGGGAATAACAGTGGGCCGGCTTTACACCTGACTACGAGATAACACAACACCACCCAGCAGAGAGTGAGGTACTGTGCCACCACCCGGTGTTTCCATAACCACGTGAGGTCCTTCATATTAACACCCGAGGACGAGTTACTGCACTATGTGAACACCACACCATCCGGTGTCTCCATGACCACAGAGGTCCTTCATGTCAATACCTACGGACGAGTCACTACACCACGTGGCCTACGTGACCTCACACAGTATACCAAGACACCAGCCCGGGCCATCAACTGTAAACTATAATAATTTGTATGTTCAATGCATGTTCCTTCTACTTTTAGTAACGAAAGCCTTTGTTAAACGACCCACACACCCCCCATGTCTTTGTATGTAATAAGTCATTTAGGTTTAAAGTATATTTTACAGCCTTAAGGCTGCAGAATTTTCTCAATAAACTGTTAATTATTATTATTATTATTATTATTATTATTATTATTACATACATACATACATACATACATACATACATACATACTCTCCCTCACTAGAGAACAATACTGACCATCATCCAGTATATAAAACAACAAAAGTAATCCTAACAAAGACAATAACGAACGACAATGTAAAAAATAATAAATAATAAATAATTCAAATATAATTAAAATAAAATATGATACAGTGATAATAATAAAATAAAACAATAAATTACTGAAAATAAAATAACAATATAAAATAAAAATACTATAATAAATAAAAAAAGAAAAACAAAAGTAAACATAAAACAGATAATAAGAAAACGTAAAATCAAGAAAAAAAGACGAAATAAATAAGATAAAAACAAAACAAATATAACCTCTATTATTTTAGTGTACCTCAAGAAATTTATGAGAGAGAGAGAGAGAGAGAGAGAGAGAGAGACGTACGAATGGTTATATTAGATTACAATGAAGAGGCAGCTTAAGAACCTTCTCTTATAAGGTAATGAGGGGGGGGGAGGGTGAGTTACAAATATTTCCAGGCTATAAAACACTGATGTGCTTATACGGATCCGGTGGTGGTGGTGGCGCCCCTGCCCTGCCCTGCCCTGCCAACCCTGCTGCCATGATGCTGCTGTTGTTTGTTGCTGCTGCCACAGGGGGTGGTAGTGGTGGTGTGGTAGTGGTGGTGGTGGTGGTGGTGGGTGGCGGTAGGCGGTGGTAGGTGGCGGTGATGGTGGAGGTGGTGGCGGTGGAGGTGGTGGAGGTGGTGGTGGTAGTGGTGGTAGTAGTGGTGGTGGTGGTGGTGATGGTAGTGGTGGTGAACGAAACTTCAGGAATGGGTGTAGACGGTAAGAAAGCAACCTAATTTATCTGGTGGGAGAGACGGGGGGATGGGGGGTGATGGGAGGGAAAAGAGGGGAGAGGGGAGAGGGAAAGGGTGGGGGGGGAGAGAAGGCAAGAGGGAAAGGGTGGAGGGGAGGGGGGGGAGAGAAGGCAAGAGGGAGGTCGGTGAGAGGGAAAAAATATCACCGTTTTAACGACGTTGCATGGCGGCAATTTGCGCCATATATTCGTTCCTGATTGTACTTCACACCCTCATCTTTCTCTCCCCTTCCTCCTCCTCCTCCTGAGGGATGGCCGTACCCTCCAGAGAGGAAAACTACCATATTTTTCCCCTGGAAGGTGAGGAGGTTCCGGTCGTCTTGAGGTGATGAGTATTGTCTTAAGAGCCTTGTAAGATGCCACTTAACGGTGTGTATTAATTCTTCTTCGCCACTGTTTCATCCTCCGTCTCCTCCTCCTCCTTCTTCTCCTTCATTTCTTTCTTCTCCTCATTTTTTTTTATTATTACTCTTCCTGCTTATCTTTTCGTTCTTCCTGTCCCTTTTTCCTTATTTTCCAGTTCCTTTCCTCCTCCTTTTCATATTCTCCTCCATTTCTCCTTTTTATTCCGTCTCTTGCTTTTCCAAAACCTTATTTCATCTTTATTTAAATACTGTATTTTTTTTCCTTTCTGCTTCCCTTTTCTCCTCTATTTCCTCCTGTTTTTCTTCCTCCTTCTCTTAATCTTCTTCTAAATCTCATCAATCTCTTCTTCTACCTCCTCTTTCTCTAAATATTCCTCTCCACCATTTTCATCTCTTTCTCTCTCCTCCTAATCCGTTTCTTTCTATATTTCCTATTTTTAGCCTTTCTTTTAATCTTCCTCCTCCTCCTCCTCCTCCCCTGAGAAATGACCGTGTCGACCGGCAAAGAAAAACCGTCGTATTTTCACTCCCCCAAAAGTGAGAGGGAAGGAAGGGGGGGGGGAGGTGAGAGGGGGAGAGAGGGAGGGAGGGAGGGAGATACAGTTGAATGGAGAGAGAGAGGGGGGGATATAGGCGGGGAGAGAAGGAGGGGAGGGGGGAGATGGGTGAAGGTAGACGGGGAGGGAAAGAAGGAGACGAACTTACCCGACCTCGGATTAAAAAGGTATTATACTGAATTATAATTCAGTATATTTGTAGTTTCTTCTAATAATGACCTGACTTGGTGTTGGCCTCTGGTTGTCGTCCATATTACCTGTCGTGGCTGAGGAAATTGACCATAAACAACAAGTGACCTAATGTGTCAGGTTGGGAAGCTCCTCCCACTGACCAATCATAAGCCTCGGTGCCTTCAGGTCAGTTATGGTAAGGTTTGGTCTACTACTACACTGTGTTGATGTGTGTGTGTGTGTGTGTGTGTGTGTGTGTGTGTGTGTGCTACCCAACTGTGGCCTTTACACCCTGACGTTAACCAGAAAATAATCTAATGATAATTAGTTTACGCAGCGTAAAAAGGATTTTTTTTGTCTCTTTCGCTCACCAGAAAATTAAATTGCATAGCCAGGTTCTCCAAGAGGCCGGGATCTCCAAGAGGCTAGGATCACCAAGAGGCCAGGATCTCCAATGCCTGGGAGGTCGGGTTCTTCAAGACGCCGGGTTCTCCAAAGCCTGGGAGGTCGGGACTTCAAGAAGCCAGGATCTCCTAGTACCGGGTTTTCCCTAGAGCCGAGTTCACTTGATACCGGGAAGAGCACTGATCGGGGAGGCAGGCACAGAGAGAGAGAGAGAGAGAGAGAGAGAGAGAGTTTTCTGCTGTGGTAATTGTTCAGGATTGTGTTTCAACCTTGTTACTCTCGATAAGTGCTTGCGTCCCTCGCCCTCCCCGCGTTCTCAAATTGCACGGGGCGTATGTATATGTATGTGTGTGAGTGTATGTGAATGTATACGTTGGTCTGTGCACATGTATGCGTATGTGGCATCTATGAATATGTGTAGTTGTATGCCTGTGTGTGTGTAGGTGTATGTATGCGTGTGTGTGATGTATCTTTATGTGTATACGTTTGAAGGGAGTATAAAACAAAACAAAAAACATGTTAACGAGTTATGAAACACATACAGTCAGGTGTCTCTTGAGGGCAGCACTCTGACACCTGCCATGAAAAAAAACTTTGTATTTTTTATTTTTTTGAACAAACATCTAACGAACAAGATTTTTTTTAATACCACCCGAAGAACAAAGAACAAAAAGCAATTACAGTGCTTGATGGAGGAGTTGTAGCGTTGGTTATAATACTAGAGGAGGAGAATATCGATATACTGTTTGTTATAAATATATAGTAAACACATAAGTTGTATATGGCAGGAGAGAAACAGACCTTTCCATTACAAGCGTCAATAACAACTGGAGGAGGTCTTCACAATACTGACCAGTGAGGGACTTAACACTAAACACGTGAACTAAGTTGGTTCAGTGCTAAACAACGATGTATTAATATAAGGTCATTAAGCTGGTATAATAAGTTACTTTCTTCACTACACATTGCTAATACAAACTGAAACAAAAAATACAATGGTAATGAGACGTAACGCTTGACAGGAGAACGAACTAGCAATTATGGAGTAGTAATGGTATCAAATAGCAGACAGACAAATATATACAAGGAGAAACCATAACGCAGGAATAAATAAATTAAGACTACATGATATAAAAACATAATATATAGGGTATATTATTCTTGTATTAATATCAAAGCGATTATCAAAACACACACACACACCCTACACACACACACACACACACACACACACACACACACACACACACAACACACCTACACACACACACACACACACACACACACACACACACACACACACACACACACACCTACACACACACACACACACACACACACCCCTACACACACACACACACACACACACACACACACACACACACACACACACACACACACACACACACACCACACACACACACACACACACACACACACACACACACACACACACACACACACACACACACACACACACACACACACACACACACACACACACACACACACACACACACACACACACACACACACACACACACACACACACACACACACACACACACACACACACACACACACACACACACACACACACACACACACACCACACACACACACACACACACACACACACACACACACACACACACACACACACACACACACACACACACACACACACACACACACACACACACACACACACACACACACACACACACACACACACACACACACACACACACCACACACACACACACACACACACACACACACACACACACACACACACACACACACACACACACACACACACACACACACACACACACACACACACACACACACACACACACACACACACACACACACACACACACACACACACACACACACACACACACACACACACACACACACACACACACACACACACACACACCACACACACACACACACACACACACACCCACACACACACACACACACACACACACACACACACACACACACACACACACACACACACACACACCACACACACACACACACACACACACACACACACACACACACACACACACACACACACACACACACACACACACACACACACACACACACACACACACACACACACACACACACACACACACACACACACACACACACACACACACACACACACACACACACACACACACACACACACACACACACACACACACACACACACACACACACACACACACACACACACACACACACACACACACACACACACACACACACACACACACACACACACACACACACACACACACACACACACACACACACACACACACACACACACACACACACACACACACACACACACACACACACACACACACACACACACACACACACACACACACACACACACACACACACACACACACACACACACACACACACACACACACACACACACACACACACACTCCAGGTTGTAGATTCCACGAAGCTCCTCGGCGTCACCACAGACAACAAACTAAATTGGAAACCACACGTCAGTGAAGTTGTCAAATCCTCCAGTTTCCGTCTCCACCTCCTCCGCCGACTCAAGTCCCTCGGAGTTCCTGCACACGAGCTCCTCAGTGTATACACAACATTCATACTTCCCAAGCTCACCTATGCCTCCCCACCTGGTCTTCCTCCCTAAATGCCACACAACGTAAACACCTAGAAAAAGTGCAAAAGAGGGCATGCAAGATTATTCTCTCCCCTTCCTACTCCACATATCAAGAAGCGCTCAACACACTGACCCTTTCGACTCTCACTGACCATCACCACGGCCTCATCTGCAAATTTGGTAAGAAGCTTCTACACCATCCCTGACACCGGCCCCTACTACCACCTGAGATCCCCTGTCCGAGAATTGCTGTTCGACACCACAACCGCATCCAGCCCATACGTGCACGAACTGATCGCTATAAGAATAGCCCAATCCCAACCATTGTAAAAATTATCAATAACATGTAATAAATCAGTGTATTCACTCCCAGTAAACACTGCTCCTTACACTGTCACTATGTTGAAATGAACTGTAGTTTGAGCTTTTCCCCATCTAGTTATTATATGTCTTATTTGTGTCACTTATGTCACTTGTATATTATTTGTAATTCGTAACCCATTCCCCAAATATGTAATCTGTATATTTTCAGCCTTCTGCCAAGCTCTTCAATAAACCGTTAATTACACATATATTATTATTATACATACATATTACACACACACACACACACACACCCTACACACACACACACACACACACACACACACACACACACACACACACACACACACACACACACACACACACACACACACCCCACACACACACACTGGCGCTCCTCTCGGAGCAGCCAGGTCAACTGTTAAGTTGGCCCATATCAACTCCCTCCCCTGAACCCTCCTCCCCACCGGAATATCAACAAGTTCACGCCAGAAGTTACTATTTCATTTAGGAAAGGAATGGAACCAGTGTTAAACAGAGGTGAACAGTGAGGTCCCAGGTACCCAGTGATAACGGCCCGACCCATCAACCAGCGATGTGTTAATCCGTCTACGATAGGAAGGCCTGGGACCACACCTCACTCATAGAACACCGTCTGTGAGGGAACTACTACACCACGTGAGGCCCCTCATAACATCATCTGTGAGGGAATTACTACACCACGTGAGGCCCCTCATAACACCATCTGTGAGGGAATTATTACACCACGTGAGGCCCTTCATAACATCATCTGTGAGGGAATTACTACACCACGTGAGGCCCCTCATAACACCATCTGTGAGGGAATTACTACACCACGTAGGCCCCTCATAACACCATCTGTGAGGGAATTACTACACCACGTGAGGCCCCTCATAACACCATCTGTGAGGGAATTACTACACCACGTGAGGCCCCGCATAACACCATCTGGGAGGGAGTTACTACACTACGTGTTTGCTGTTCAACACCTACATTAATCTATATGTTCACTGTATGTTCCTTCACCTTTCTCTAATGAAGGCTTTTGTTAAACCACCAATGTATGTAATAAGTCATTTATGTCCAATGTATATTTTCAGCCTTCGGGCTGCAGAACTTTTTCAATAAACCGTTAATTATTATTATTATTATTATTATTATTATTATTACACACACACACACACACACACACACAGGAAAACACAATATACAGAGTAAATCATCATGCATAGAATAATATAAGATAACAAGGAAGAACGAAAAAATATAATTTGAAACGCATTTAAGTGTGGCGGATGAGAGGAAGAGACACACGCGGATAATAATGAATATGTGTAAAGAGATGGAATAATAACAGAGAGAGGGAGAGAGTATAATATATTTGAGGAGAATTGGAAATAAAAGGGGTGAATAAATAAATAATGTTAAATATGTTTGTAAAGAGGAGGGGGAGAAAGAGAACAGAATTAATGTATCTATGTATGAACAGAGACTAAAATAATGGATATGTTAATGTAAATGGAAGGAAATAAGGAGAAAATGGTGAATGTTTATGTAAATAGGACATAAAACGGATTAATACAAAATAAAAATATCTCAAGAAATTATTAAAAGAAATTAAAATAAAGAAAAAAAGAGGAAATTTTCTTTGGATGGAATATTTTAATCAGACAGGTGTGAGAGCGAGAGAGACAGGGTTTACAGGAGGTGTGTGTGGGAGGAAGGCAAAGCAGCACTAAGGCATCCTGGCATGGAATACGACGCTCCTACAGGAAGGATTTTTTTCTGAGGGAGAGGAAGGCAGAGAGAAGTGCAAAAATATAAAGAAGAGAGAGAGAGAGAGAGAGAGGAGAGGAAACACAGAAGAAAATGGGAAGTAGTAATTTTAAGAAGAAGGGGGAAGAGGAACGCACTTATGTACATAGTTTATACCCATAAGATGGCATGTAAAGTTTTATACACCAAGATCTCGTGTAAGCTTGGGTCCAGGATGTGATGTTTCGTGCTTTTTTTTATGGCGAGGCAAAAAGTGTGGTGAGATCGTAGCTGGAAAAACACCTTCTGGGGAGAGAGAAAAAAGAGGAGGCAGCGTATGTTTACAGCTGCTGTTTTGGCTCCAGGGTTTAATTTGACGTTTTAAAAGTGATGTTAATTGTAAGTTGAAATAAGAATGTGATGTTTTGTATCTTTAACTGGAAAAATACATTCCAAGGAGAGAGAGAGAGAGAGAGAGAGAGATTGTTACTTGGGCGTTGGAACGACCTAATTGTCCCTACATGACTAATTTAATGATTTAATAATGATCTTTAAAATAAGTTGAGATGAAATTTTTATAAATGATGAAGTTAAAAAGAGAGTCGGATCAAAACTATAAAAAACGCAGCTTTAAGAAGAAAATATATATATGTTTAGGATCTTTGTATTGGCTTCAGTGAATATTCTTACTTCATGTATCCAGGCGGTGAAAAACATGAGAGGTGTTGGTATTATTGTAAACCAGAAGTTAAGCAGTAGTGTAAAGGGATATTGGGCACTGGGCAGTGTCAGATAGATTTTTGTTAGTCAAGTTTAATGCTAATCCCATGGATTTGGTAATAATACAGGTTAATGCACCAACAAATGATAGTGAGGATGAAGTCTTCGAAAACTTTTATGAAGACTAAAACAAAGCCAAAAACACCGTAAAGGTTAATGATTGTCTGGTTATAATGGGCGATTTAAACGCAATAGTTGGGAAAGAGAAAGTGGCGCTAGAAGTATGACCACATGGGCTGGATAAGTGAAATGAGAGAGGAGAAATATTTATTGACTTTTGTGAGGAAAAAAGATAACTGCAAATATAATGATTGAACAACACCCTAGGTATCTCTAAACATGGGTCTCACCCCGGGAGAATATATTCGATATAATCAGTAATTAAATGGATTACATTTTAATTCAGGAAAGATTCAGAAATTCAATAACATAAACCAAAACCTACCCAGGGGCAGATTGTGGGTCAGATCGAGTCCCAGTAATGAGTTTAGTGAAGCGAAAAACATAACTAAAAAAATACCTATGGACAAAATCAAATAGAATATAGAGAAGTTCAAAACAGGAACAGGAATGGAATATGAAAGTGAAAAAGCAAATAGAAGTTCAGTATTGCTAGAGGGTGACTGACTGATGAACAAGAACCAGAACAACAATTAAATAATTAAAAAGAAGTAATGTTAGAGACGGAGGAAAACTTACAGGGCACAGGAGGAACGAGGCTAAAAAAGAGTGGATGACAAATTAAATTTTACAGAAAATGAATAGACGAAAAAATATGAGGAAACGAACTGAAGTCAACGTAAAAATTAACCAAGAAATTCAAAGGGAATGCAAAGAGGAAATGTAAGGAGATAGAAGATGATAACAGAAGGTATAATTATAGGGAAATGTACAGAAAGATTAAACAAATGAACAAACAGAAGAAAATAAATTAATGAAGTGGGCCTATTAAAAGCAAAGGCACTTAGATCCTGTTTGAGGCAGAAGAAGTAATAGAGAGATGGACAGATTACGTAGAAGAACTATACAATGATAAAGATAGAGGAGAGGGAAGAAATGAAGAGGAACTAAAGATCAAACTGCCAATTGTGGACACAGAAGTTGAGACAGCTGTGAGCAACATGATAAATTATAAAGCTTGTGGGGTTGATCAGCTTCCAGCAGAATTTATATAACAAATGGACAAGAACGAGATAAAATGTTTGAGTATAATTTGTAATTCTATATACTTCTAAGGCAAACTTCCCAGTGATTTAAAAAAAATATTATTTGGTTTAATACCTATAAAGCCAAGTGACCTTAAGAGTTCACCCAGTTTAGAACAATTAACTTAATAAATCAGGCTTGAGAAGTTTATTAAAGATAATTTTAAGTAGAATAAAATTTAAAATAGAAAGTAAGTTATCTGAAGAGCAAAATGGATTTAGAAAAGGAAAAGGAACTAGAGAAATTATATTTGATTCAAGAATTTTGTAAGAAAAGGATTTAGAGGTCCGAAGAAATTTGTATATATGCTTTGTTGATTTTGAAAAAGCTATTGATAAGGTAAAGCACAATAATAAAAGAGATATTAAAGAGAGAGAGAGAGAGAGAGAGAGAGAGAGAGAGAGAGAGAGAGAGAGAGGCAAGTACTACACACCGCGGAGAATATGTGTACGTGAGAGAGTAAGAGAAAGAGAGTGAGAGTGAGATACAGGAGAGATACACCACGCACAATGTGTGTGTATAAAGGCGAGAGAGATATAGAGAGACAGATACTCCACGGAGAAACCAAAACAAGACTCTCAACACGACTGTATGTTTGTGACCTGAGACTTACGACACGGAGGTAAATACTGAACACAACATTTATATTCACTGAGAGATCTAATATTATTATTATTATTATTAACATTCCTATTACCATTATCCCTATGGCCATTACAACAAGAGTGCCTTTAATCACATTTAAATATGAGGCCAGCGGTAACTCCACTTTCCATTAAATGAATCTTTGTGTGGACAATAAACAAACAGAATACGCACCACCAATATTACTCCGCCGTCACTCACACAACTATACTTTATTTTCTTTCATAAATTTACTTATTCTCTCTATTACTTGTATCTATGTATGTCTCTATGTATTATTTCCCCCCTCTCTCTCTCTCTATTTCTTTCTTTCTTCCCATCCCTCTCTATACATACATACATACATACACACATTCACACACTTGTCAACCGTCAGTGAGACAAGACGTGCCCCGAAGGCGCTCCCGGTTTTAGCAGCCAGGCCGAGTCTGTTTGGCCCTGCCACTCCCCCTGCTATACCCCAACGCCCTACCAGCCTTACTACACCGGTATCTA
>NW_024731231.1:0-4787 GCF_018991925.1 Homarus americanus | reverse complement strand
GGAGTGTCAGAGAGCACCTGGGAGTGACTGGGGTGTACCTGGGAGTGTTAGGGGAGTACCTGGGAGTGTCAGAGGTGTACCAGGGAGTGTCAGAGGAATACCTGGGTGTGTCAGAGGTGTACCTGGGAGTGTGAGAGGTGTACCTGGGAGTATCGGAGGTGTACCTGTCAGTGTCTGAGGTGAACCTTGCAGTGTCAGAGGTGTAACTGGGAGTGTCACCGGTGTACCTAGGAGTGTCAGAGGTATACCTGGGAGTATCAGAGGTGTACCTGGGAGTGTGAGAGGTGTACCTGGGAGTGTCTGAGGTGTACCTGGGAGTGTCAGAGGTGTACCTGGGAGTGTCAGAGGTGTACCTGGGAGTGTCAGAGGTGTACCTGGGAGTGTCAGAGGTGTACCTGGGAGTGTCTGGGGTTTACCTGGGAGTGTCTGGGGTGTACATGGGAGTATCAGAGAAGTACCTGGGAGTGTCAAAGAAGTACCTGGTAGTGTCTGGGGTGTACCTGGGAGTGACAGAGGAGTACCTGGGAGTGTATGGGGTGTGCCTGGGAGTGTCAGGTGTACCTGGGAGAGTCAGAGAAGAACCAGGGAGTGTGACAGGAGTATGTGGGAGTGTGAGAGGTGTACCTGGGAGTGTCTGAGGTGCACCTGGGAGTGTCTGAGGTGCACCTGGGAGTGTCTGAGGTGCACCTGGGAGTGTCTGAGGTGCACCTGGGAGTGTCTGAGGAGCACCTGGGAGTGTCTGAGGTGCACCTGGGAGTATGTGAGGTGTACCTGGGAGTGTGTGAGGTGTACCTGGGAGTGTCAGGGGTGTACCTGGGAGTGTGTAAGGTGTACCTGGGAGTGTCTGATGTGCACCTGGGAGTGTCTGAGGTGTACCTGGGAGAGTCAGAGGCTGAACCAGGGAGTGTGACAGGAGTATGTGGGAGTGTGTGATGTAATGATTGATTGTCAGACCAAAGCTTACAGCCCAGAATTATGTCACATATAACAGCGAGTACACCACAGACCTCGTGGTACCACCACATTCCAGGCTGACACACCTCAGGTCGACCCTAGGGACTTGACCTTGCCCGCTAATGACGTGAGCCGGTGACCTACAACCGCACCTAGCCAAGACACCTGGCCAGGACCACACCTGCACACAATTATCCAGATCAAACCAGTTTAGTGTTAATTGTTAGAGGTCAGAAGCCGGCTGGGCCGACCCCATATAAAGGCCCTACAGTCCCGTCCACGGGCATTTCAACATTCCATATTCGGCTTCCGAGATTCGAGATTCCTATTCGATTCCATTACGATTCTCATTCTGGTTGCTGTCATCTCTCTCCCGTTCGGGTCGTCACTCGGTTCACTAAGGAGAGTCACGCACGTCCCCTCCCCAGGTCGGGAGGGAGACCTCCCGACCAGACGGCATCGCCAGCTAAGCAGACTCTCCCTGTGATGAAGGCAGCCCAGCCAGCACTCACTGGGCCTACGTCAGGGTACACGTGAGTCTTGTCAGAACGTCCTAGGGTGAGTTACCTACTGTGGGAAGTGTATTCATTCAGGTGTGTCTGAGAGTCAGTGTCAAGTAACGTAAAGCATGATGTGTTAGTACCCCGATATAATAGTGATATTAATGTGTCCATGTCATTGAGTGAAGTAATAAATAGTTGTATCAAGAGGTGTTTAACAAGTTGTCCCTTTAAGAAGTGATATATGTGTATTGACATACGAGATAAGATAAGCGTAGTGACGCTGTGCAAATAACATCCAGGCCACGCTACCAAGTTTCCTATCGTTACATGTCTATACTCTATACTCTCTCCTTTTATATATATGTCTTCCTCTTCTCTGTTTATTGTGTCTCATTACAATGGTGTCAGCGTACTTAACGTAACTCACGCCTTCCCTCGGTTAGCCATAACACCTGGCTCGTTAGTTCAAAAGTGCGTAATAAGAAGTTCCTGCGTAGTAGCGTGAAAAGTGTCCTAGTGTGTCACCGTTACAGCTCAAGTAAATGTCTCTTGTGGTGGTATGGGCGAATTTTTAATAGAAATGTTCAGTGCTTAACGTAATTTCTCAGTGTCACCCGCTATCTGTGGCATTCTCAGTAGCCCAAGTGCAGTTTGATTGTTGGTCAGTGTTAAATGTAGCCATTGTGTTTCAGTGATGAAAGCGGTGTCTGTACTAACTGTTATAACTTAACATGTCTTTTAACCTACATCCTCCTCCCTGTCCTAATCCTTACCTCACCCTCCTTACCCTTCCTCCCATCCCTGTACTCTTTGACGCGCAGTGATAAATGATATTCAGTGTAGTGCGCAGAGCTTCACTCCCCGACCCAGCCTGATGAGAACATTGTCGTGACGGAAATGATAGTTGCCAAACATTGACCTGACATATAAAGTAAACTTTTTTTTTGCGAATGCACTTCCAACTAATCCATCACCCCTTTAGGATTGTTTCTCTGTCAAATGTCACACACAGTACCACCCATGGCCAGCCGGACGTCAACCACAGTACATACGAGCAGAGAAGAACCAGCATGATGAAAGCAGCGTGATGAATGCAGCTTGATGAAGGCAGCACGAAACCCACCACACACCACGTCACTTCTTTCAAGTCCTCCCTTGGTATAGGATTAAGAAGATTTTATGTTTTTCTACTTTAGGAAGTAAGGAGTGTGGAATGGATCGCCACACAACGAACCCTGGTGAGCCCAGCCAGGGAGGGATTCACCACTGTGGAAGGTGTAAGACAGGACGGTCTTTGGTCTCGCCGACACTCACGTACGGAGGGCGAGCCTTGGTCCGCGGAACCTGCCTTACGAGTCATCTAAGGAGACGACAGCCCAAACAGTGGACCGGCTTTCATCCCGGCCGGAAAGGGCCGTCGGCAGACGAACAGAAAATCGTCTGGAATATGTTGAAAATGATGATGTTGCAGAGAAGAAATACAGATGGAGCAGAAAAATTCGTCTGGAATATGTTGAAAATGATGATGTTACAGAGAAAAAAATGCAGATGAAGCAGAAAAATTCATCTGGAATATGACGGAAAACGAAGATGTATAAAGAAACTCAGATGGAGCAGAAAAATTCATCTGGAATATGAAAATGAAGATGTATAGAGGAAGAACGCAGATGGGACAGAAAACTCGTCTGGAAGAGTATAGAAACCAGGAGGAAGTGAGAAGAAGTCAGAAGGTGTGGAGAAACGACCTACAAGGTGCGGTATGTGAAGGAAGAAGACAGAAGACAGAAGACAGAAGATGTGCTATGTGAAGAAAGAAGACAGAAGATGTGCTGTCCTGACATCACAAGAAAGCCGATGATGAAGGACCAACCGACTACAGCTGCTGAGCTGCCGCCATCCCCTGTTTTTCAGATACCAGCCGGATGGAAGACGTGAGCTATGCCGGACCCAACTAATGTACTGATGTTGTTGATGTATAATAAAAAGATATCAATCCCCTAATATGTGAAGTAGGAACATTTTTTGTATTTTGAAGTATTTTCTCTGATTTTGTTGATGTTTACTACAAAGAATGTCTTTTTTTAGGCTCACTTTTTTCTATGAGTTCATTTGATCAACGTCTTGGACTACGAAACACGATGTTGTAGCTATATTACTGACTGAGATGAATTATTATTTTGACATGGAAATGTAACACCTGTTATTGTTTGTAGAATGTGATTTGCAAGGTTGCCTCGGACACTATGCTACATATGAAGGATTTGTTCATTCTATGTTCACTTGCTATGTTTCCTTTTTCTCCTGGCATAGAAGCTTTGATCTTGGCGGGAGGTATAGTGAGCTTTGTCAGATCAAACTAGCGCCAGTAGAAAAACATACACCTATGAGATTGTTGGTTGTAAATGTGAGACTATGTTAGCGCCCCAGGGATTATCTTTGATACCACACGTGATGTTGCTGTCTATATGTGACATCAGTCTCTGTGATGAAGCCTTGGTCTTGGCGGGAGGTGTAATGAGTGATTGTCAGACCAAACCTTACAGCCCAGAATTATGTCACATATAACAGCAAGTACACCACAGATCTCGTGGTACCACCGCATTCCAGGTTGACACACCTCAGGTCGACCCTAGGGACTTGACTTCGCCCGCTAATGACGTGAGCCGGTGACCTACAACCGCACCTAGCCAAGACACCTGGCCAGGACCACACCTGCACACAATTATCCAGATCAAACCAGTTTAGTGTTAATTGTTAGAGGTCAGAAGCCGGCTGGGCCGACCCCATATAAAGGCCCTACAGTCCCGTCCACGGACATTCCATATTCGGCATTCGAGATTCGATATTCGAGATTCCATTCCTATTCCATTATCATTATCATTCTGGTTGCTGTCTCTCTCTCCCGTTCGGGTCGTCACTCGGTTCACTAAGCAGAGTCACGCACGTCCCCTCCCCAGGTCGGGAGGGAGACCTCCCGACCGGACCACGGCGTCGCCAGCTAAGCAGACTTTCCCATAGGAGGTAGCCCAGCCAGCACTCACTGGGCCTACGTCAGGGTACACGTGAGTCTTGTCAGAACGTCCTAGGGTGAGTTACCCACTGTGGGAAGTGTATTCATTCAGGTGTGTCCGAGAGTCAGTGTCAAGTAACGTAAAGCATAATGTGTTAGTACCCCGATATAATAGTGATATTAATGTGTCCATGTCATTGAGTGAAGTAATAAATAGTTGTATCAAGAGGTGTTTAACAAGTTGTCCCTTTAAGAAGTAATATACGTGTATTGACATACGAGATAAGATAAGCGTAGTGACGCTGTGCAAATAACATCCA
>NW_024731230.1:0-36642 GCF_018991925.1 Homarus americanus | reverse complement strand
GAGCTGTGAATGGGAGTGTTGTAAAGTGAGTGCTGGGTGAGAGCTGTGACTAAGAGTATTGTAGGTGAAAGCCGTGGTGAGAGCCAGGACTAGGTGTTGTAGGCGGCGTGTGAGAAATGTGCCAGGGAGTGTGTAGGCGAGAGGGGAGAGGTGACAGGAGTGTTGTAGGCGAAAGCTGGGTGGTGAGCTAGACTAGGAGGTTGTAGGCGAGTGGTGGTGAGCCTGGTGACTGGGGAGTGTTGTAGGCGAGTGGTGGTGAGAGCTGTGATTGGAAGCAGCAGGCGAGTAGGTGAGAGCAAATGACTGGGAGGTTGTAGGCGGAGTGCCAGAGAGCCAGACTGGGAGTTGTAAGCGAGTGGTGGTGAGAGCTGTGACCAGGGAGAGTTGTAGGCGAGTAGGTGAGAGCAACGACGGGGAGTGTTGTAGGCGAGAGGTAACAGCTGTGACCAGGGAGGCAGACGAGTGGTGGTGAGAGCCAGACTGAGAGCAGCCAGGCGAGTGGTGGTGAGCTGTAGGGGAGAGAAGCAAGCGAGTGGTGGTCAGGAGATGACCCAGAGAGCTAGGCGAGTGGTGGTGAGAGCAGACTGGGAGCGTAGGCGAGTGGTGGTGAGATGTGACCAGGAGTGGTGTAAGCGAGTGGTGGTGAGAGCCAGACTAGGAGTGTAGGCGAGTGGTGGTGAGAGCTGCGACTGGGAACTGTGGTGAAGGAGGCGGGTGAGAGTCAGGACTGGGAGGTTGTAGGCGAGTGGTGGTGAGAAAGCTGTGACTGAGAGGTTGTAGGCGAGTGGTGGTGAGGCCAGGACTGGGAGTGCTGGGTAAGCGAGTGGTGGCTGGGAGAGGACCAGAGAGAGTTGTAGGCGAGTGGTGGTGAGAGCTGTGACTGGGTGCTGTAGGCGAGTGGTGGTGAGAGCTGTGACTAGGAGTGTTGTAGGTGAAAGGTGGGTGAGAGCCAGACAGGGAGTGCTGTAGAGTGGTGGTCAGAGCTGTGACTGGGAGAAAGTTTGTTGGCGAGCAGGTGAGAGCTGTGACTGGGAGTGTTGTAGGCGAGTGGTGTTAGAGCGAGACTGGGAATGCTGTAGGCGAGTGGTGGGTGGGAGAGCTGTGACCAGGAGAGCTGTGGTATGAGTGGTGGTGAGAGGCCTGACCAAGTGTTGTAGGCGAGTGGCAGAGAGCTGTGACCAGGGAGTGCTGCAGGTGAGTGGTGGCTGTGAGCTGTGACACTGAGAGTTTTGCTGGCGAGTGGTAGAAAGCGCTGTGACTGGGACAACTGTAAGCGAGTGGTAGTGGAGACAGACTGGGATTGTTGTAAGCCAGTGGTGGTGAGAGCGAGACTGGGAGGCAGGCGAGTGGTGAGAGCTGTGACTGAGCAGGCGACAGGTAAGAGACAGACTGGGAGGAAGGCGGTGCTGTGAGAGACGTGACTGGGAGCGTTGAAGCCGAGTGTTGGGTGGAGAGCTGCACTGGCAAGCAGAGGCGAGTGGCAGTGAGAGCTGTGACTGGGAGTGTTGTAGGTGAGTGGTGATGAGAGCCAGACTAGAGCCAGGCGATTGGCAAGAGAGCCGCCTGGGAGCAAGGAAGGCGGTGGTGCGAGAGACGACCAGGCGTTGAAGGCGAGTGGTGGTGAGAGCCGTGACTGGGAGGTTGTAGGCGGTGGTGAGAGCCAGACTGGGAGTGTTGTTGGCGAGTGGTGATGAGAGAGACTGTGGACTGGGAGTGTTGTAGGCGAGCAGGTGGAGAGCTGTGACTAGGAGTGCTGTAGGCAAGTGGTGGTCAGGAGATGTGACTGGGAGAGTTGCAGGCGTGTGGTGGCCGGGGAGATGTGACTGGGAGGGGTTGTAAGAGAGTGGTGGTCAGAAGGTGGGACTAGGAGTGGTATGTTGGCTGGGAGGTGCATTGAGAGTGTTGGCGAGTGGTGTGAGAGGCTTGACTGTGAGTGTAAGTAGGCGAGTGGCGGTGGGAGGAGCAGGATGGGATTAAGGTGGCGAGTGAGAGCTGGGACTGGGAGGCAGGCGAGTGGTGGTGAGAGCTGCACTGAGAGGCAAAGTGAGTGGTGGTGAGCCAGCTGTGACTGAGAGTGCAGGCAGTGGTGTTGAGCGCCAGACTGGGGAGTGCTGTGTTTAGCAGTGAAGGAGATGGCTGAGAGAGTTGTAGGCGAGTGGTGGTGAGAGCCTGACTGGGAGTGCCGTGAGGCGAGTGGTGAGAGAGCTGTGACTAGAGGTTGTAGCTATGTGTGAGAGCCAGACTAAAAGGTTGTAGGCGAGAAAGGAGAGGCTGTGGGACCGAGAGTGTTGCAGGCGAGTGGTGGTGAGCCAGACTGAGAGTACAGGCGAAAGTGGTGGTGAAACAGACTGGGAGTGCTGTAAGCGAGTGGTGGTGAGAGCTGTGACTAGAGGCAGAAGCCGAGTGGTGCGAGAGGCTGCGACTGGGAGGTAGGCGAGAGAGGTGAGAGGTGACTGGGAGGTTGTAGGTGAGGGGTGGGTGAGAGCGACCAGAAAGCCGGTAGGCTAGGTGGTGAGAGCCGTGACTGGCAAAAAGGTAGGCAGTGGCAGAGAGCCGCGACTGGAGGGGCAGGCTGAATGCAAAGCGAGAGCCTGACCTGGAATGCTGTGCAGGCGTGGTGGTGAGGCAGAGCCAGACTGGCTGCTATGTAGTGAGTGGTGGTGAGAGCTGTGACTGGGAATTTGTAAGGAGTGGTTGTGAGAGCCAGACTGGGAAAGGTAGGCGAAAGCAGACTGAGATGTGACTAGGAGACAAAGAGTGGTGTGAGAAAGGTGACTTCTGGAGGCTGTAGGCAGAGAGGTGGGAGAGCGACTGCTAGGAAAGTGAAAAGGTGAGAAAGGTGACTAAGAGTGTTGTAGAAAGGCATGTGACTGGGGAGAGTTGTAGGCGAATGTGTGAGATGCATTAGGGAGTGTTGTAGGCGAAAGGTGGGAGAGAGCCAGACGGGGAGGCAGGCGAGTGCTGGCTGCGCAGACCAGGAGGCAGGCAAGTGGTGGACAGAGCTGTGACTGGGAAAGGAGCTGGCGAGTAGGTGAGAGCCAGACTCTGGAGCATTGTAGGTGAGTGTTGGGTGAGAGCCGTTACTGGCAGTGTTGTAGGCGAGTGGTGGGTGAGAGCCGTACTGGGAGCAAGTTGTAGGCTTGGAGGTGCTGAGAGCTGTGACTAAACCATGTAAGTAGTGGTAGAGCTGTGACTGGGAGGTTGTAGGCGAGTGGTGATGAGAGCTGGGAATGGGCGTTGTAGGCGGTGGTGAGAGCTGGGACAAGGAGGCAGGCAAGGGGTGGCTGGGAGATGACTGGGAGAGCAGAAGTAGTGGGAGATGTGACTGGGAGGTTAGGTGAGTAGAACAGAAGGGATGAGGAGTGCGGTGGAGGTTAGTGTTGGACAGAGCTGTGACTGGAGAGTGTTAAGCAAGTAGTGGTGGTGAGAGCTGGACCAGGAGTATAGTAGGCGAGTGGCGGTGAGAGCTGTGAATGGGAGTGTTGGTGGTGGCGAGTGCTATGGAGAGCTGTGAAAGAGCATTGTAGAGAAGAGTCGTGGTGAGAGCTGTGACCAGAGTTGTAGAAGTGAGTGGTAAGAGAGCCAGCAGGAGTGGTGGCGAGAGGTGGTGAGAGGTGCGACAGGGAGGCAGAAGCAGAGCCAGGAGAGCGACTAGGAGCAGGCGAGTGGTGGTGAGACTTTGTGACTGGGAGAAAGCAGGCGAGTGTGGTGAGAGCTGGGTGATTGGAAGTGTTGTATGCAGAGGTGAGAGCAAATGACAGCAGGCGAGCAAGCAGAGAAAGCTGTGGGACTAAGAGGTTGTAAGCGAGTGGTGAGAGCTGTGAATTAGAGAGTTAGAAAGAGTGGTGGCAGAGCAATGACTGGGGAGGAAGAAAATGGCGAGAGGTGGCAACAGCTGTGACCAGAGTAAGCAGTAGGTAAGGAATGGCAAGGGAGAGCAGTGACTGGGATTGTTGTAGCGAGTGGTGAGGGCTGTGACTGGGAGTGTTGTAGACCATGGTGGTGAGAGCTGTGACTGAGAGCAAGGTTGTAGGCGAGTGGTGGTGAGCGCTGTGACTGGGGAGTGCTGTAAGCGAGGGTGGTCAGGAGACGTGACCAGAGAGTTGTAGGCGAGTGGTGGTGAGAGTCAGACTGGGAGTGCTGCAGGCGAGTGGTGGTGAGCTGTGACTAGGGAGTGTTAGCAGAGTGGTGGTCAAAGCTGTGACTGAGAGTTTTGTTGGCGAGTGGTGGTGAGCACTGTGACTGGCGAGTGTAGTAGGCAAGTGGTAGTGAGAGCTGTGACTGGGATTGTTGTGTTGGGTGGTGGTGAGAGAGCGAAACTGGGAGTAAGCAGGCGAGTGGTGGGTGAGAGCTGTGACTGGGAGGCCAGGCGATTGGTGGTGAGAGCTGTGACTGGGAGGTTGCAGCACAGAGAGCTGTGATCAAAAGCAAGTTTGCAGGCGAGTGGTGAGCTGTGAGCGGGAGGTTGTTGGCAAGTGGCGGTGAGAGCAGTGACTGGGATTGTTGTAGTATGAGTGGTGAGAGCTGTGACGGGGAGTGTTGTAGGCGAGTGGTGGTGAGAGCTGTGACTGGGAGCCCTAGGCGGAAAGGGTGATGAGAGCTGTGACTGGGAGTAAGTGGAAGCGAGTGGTTGTGAGAGCTGTGACTGGGAGGTTGTAGGGCGAAAAGGTGAGAGCAGACTAAGAGTAACAGGCGGAGGTGGTGAGAGCAGACGGTGAGTAAGTGAAGTGCGAGTGGTGGTGAGACAGTGACTGGGAGTGTGGTAGGCGAGAGGTGGAGAGGTGACTGGGAGTGTTGTAGGCGAGTGGTGGTGAGAACTGTGACTAGGGAGTTTTGTAGCAGGTGAGAGCCGTGACTGGCAGCCAGGCGAGTGGTGGTGAGAGCCAGACTGGAGTAAGCAACACGTGGTAGCGAGAGCTGTGACTTAGGAGTGTTGTAGGCGAGTGGTGGTGAAAGCAGTGACTGGGATTGTTGTAGGCGAGTGGTGGTGAGGGCTGTGACTGGGAGGTTGTAGGAGTGTTGGTGAGAGCGTTACTGGCAGTGTTGTAGGCGTGGTGGTGAGAGCTGTGACTGGGAGTGCAGGCGAGTGCTGGTGAGCGCTGTGACTAAGAGTATTGTAGGCGAGTCGTGGTGAGAGCTGTGACTAGGAGTGTTGTAGGCGAGTGGTGGTGAGCTGACTGGGAGGTGGTAGGCGAGAGGTGGTGAGAGGTGACTGGGAGTTGTAGGCGAGTGGTGAGAGCTGTGACTAGGAGTGTTGTAGGAGTGGTGGTGAGACTTGTGACTGGGAGGTTGTAGGCGAGTGGTGGTGAGAGCTGTGATTGGAGGTGTTGTAGGCGAGTGGTGGTGAGATCTGTGACTGGGAGTGTTGTAGGCGAGTGCTGGTGAGACAGACTAAGAGTGTGCAAGGAGTGGTGGTGAGAGCTGTGACTAGGAGGTTGAGGGAAGGGTGGTGAGAGCAACGACTAGGAGTTTGTAGGCGAGAGGTGGTAACAGCGTGACTAGGAGTGTTGTAGGCGAATGGTGGTGAGAGCAGTGACTGGGATTGTTGTAGGCGAGTGGTGGTGAGAGGCGTGACTGGGAGCTAGGAGGCGAGTGGTGGTGAGAGCTGTGACTGAGAGTGTTGTAGGCGAGTGGTGGTGAGCGCCAGACTGGGAGTGCTGTAAGCGAGTGGTGGTCAGAGATGTGACTCAGAGAGTTGTAGGCGAGTGGTGGTGAGAGCTGTGGACTGGCAGTGCCGTGAGACGAGTGGTGGAGAGCTGTGACTAGGAGTGTTGTAGGGAGTGGTGGTGAGAGCTGTGACTAGGAGTGCTGTAGGTGAGTGGTGGCCAGAGCTGTGACTGAGAGTTTGTCTGAGTAGTGGTGAGAGCTGTGACTGTGAGTGTAGTAGGAGTGGCGGTAAAGCAGTGACTGAGATTGTTGTTGTGAGGGGTGAGAGCTGTGAATGGAGTGTTGAAGGTGGGTGTGAGAGACGTGACTGGGAGCGTTGAAGGCGAGTGGAGGTGAGAGCCGACTGGGAGGTTTTAGGCGAGTGGTAGGAGAGCTGTGACTGATTGTTGGAAGCCAGTGGTGGTGAGAGCGAGACTGGGAGGTAGGCGAGTGGTGGTTAGAGCTGGTGGACTGTGGCAGGCGATTGGTGGTGAGAGCTGGATTGGGAGGTTGTAGGCGAGTGGTGGTGAGAGCTGTGACTGGAAGTGTTGTAGGTGAGTGCTGGTGAGAGCTGTGACTAAGAGTGTTGGAAGCGAGTGGTGGTGAGTGCTGTGACTAGGAGTGTTGTAGGCGAGTGGTGGTGAGAACAACGACTGGGAGTGTTGTAGGCGAGAGGTGGTAAGAGCTGTGACTAGGAGTGTTGTAGGAGAGTGGTGGTGAGAGCTGTGATTTGGAGTTTTGTAGGCGAGTGTTGGTGAGAGCTGTTACTGGCAGTGTTGTAGGCGAGTGGTGGTGAGAGCCGTAATTGGGAGTTTTGTAGGTTTGAGGTGGTGAGAGCTGTGACTTGGAATGCTGTAGGCGAGTGGTGGTGAGAGCTGTGACTGGGAGTGTTGTAGGCGAGTGGTGATGAGAGCTGTGACTGGGAGTGTTGTAGGCGAGTGGTGGTGAGAGCTGTGACTGGGAGTGCTGTAGGCAAGTGGTGGTCAGAGATGTGACTGGGAGAGTTGTAGGCGTGTGGTGGTCAGAGATGTGACTGGGAGTGTTGTAAGAGATTGGTGGTCATAGCTGTTACTAGGAGTGCGGTATGCTAGTGTTGGTCAGAGCTGTGACTGAGAGTGTTGTTGGCGAGTGATGGTGAGAGCTTTGACTGTGAGTGTGGTAGGCGAGTGGCGGTGAGAGCAGTGACTGGGATTGTTGTAGGCGAGTGGTGGTGAGAGCTGTGACTGGGAGTGTTGTAGGCGAGTGGTGGTGAGAGCTGTGACTGAGAGTGTTGTAGACGAGTGGTGGTGAGCGCTGTGACTGGGAGCTGCTGTAAGCTAGTAGTGGTCAGAGATGTGACTGAGAGAGTTGTAGGCGAGTGGTGGTGAGAGCTGTGACTGGGAGTGCTGTAGGCGAGTGGTGGTGAGAGCTGTGACTAGGAGTGTTGTAGGCGAGTGCTGGTGAGAACTGGGACTAAGAGTGTTGTAGGCGAGTGGTGGTGAGAGCTGTGACTAGGAGTGCTGTAGGTGAGTGGTGGTCAGAGCTGTGACTGAGAGTTTTGTTGGCGAGTAGTGGTGAGAGCTGTGACTGTGAGTGTAGTAGGCGAGTGGCGGTAAGAGCAGTGACTGAGATTGTTGTAGGGGAGTGGTGGTGAGAGCTGTGAATGGGAGTGTTGAAGGCGAGTGGTGGTGAGAGCCGTGACTGGGAGTGTTGAAGGCGAGTGGTGGTGAGAGCCGTGACTGGGAGTGTTGTAGGCGAGTGGTAGTGAGAGCTGTGACTGGGATTGTTGTAAGCCAGTGGTGGTGAGAGCTGAGACTGGTAGTGTTGTAGGCGAGTGGTGGTGAGAGCTCTGACTGGGAGTGTTGTAGGCGAGTGGTGGTGAGAGCTGTGACTGGGAGTGTTGTAGGCGAGTGGCTGTGAGAGCAGTGACTACGATTGTTGTAGGCGAGTGGTGGTGAGAACTGTGACTGTGACTAGAAGTGTTGTAGGCGAGTGGTAGTGAGAGCTGCGACTGGGAGTGTTGTACACGTGTGGTAGTGATAGATGTGACTTGGAATGCTGCAGGCATGTGGTGGTGAGAGCTGTGACTGGGAGTGTTGTAGGCGAGTGGTGGTTAGAGCTGTGATTGGGAGTGCTGTAGGCAAGTGGTGGTCAGAGATGTGACTGGGAGAGTTGTAGGTGAGTGGTGGTGAGAGCTGTGACTGGGAGTGCTGTAAGCGAGTAGTGGTCAGAGATGTGACTGAGAGAGTTATAAGCGAGTGGTGGTGAGAGCTGTGACTGGGAGTGCCGTAGGCAGTGGGGGTGAAGCCTGAGCCCCTGAGTGTTGTAGGCGAGTGCTGGTGAGAGCTGTGACTGGGAGTGTTGTAGGTGAGTGGTGGTGAGCTGTGAATGGAGTGTAGGCGAGTGGTGGTTAGAGCTGTGACTGGGAGTGCTGTAGGGAGTGGTGGTCAGAGGTGTGACTGGGAGAGCGGCGAGTGGTGGTGAGAGCTGTGACTAGGAGTTTTGTAGGCGAGTGGTGGTGAGAGCCGTTACTGGCAGTGCTGTAGGCGAGTGGTGGTGAGAGCCCATTATGGTAGTGCTGTAGGCGAGTGGTGGTCAGAGATGTGACTGGGAGAGTTTTAGGCGAGTGGTGGTGAGAGCTGTGACTAGGAGTGTTGTAGGCGAGTGGTGGTGAGAGGTGTGACTAAGAGTGTTTAATGCGAGTGGTGGTGACAGCTGTGACTAGGAGTGTTGTAGGCAAGTGTTGGTGAGAGCTGTGACTGGGAGTGTTGTAGGCGAGTGGTGGTTAGAGCTGTGACTGGGAGTGCTGTAGGCGAGTGGTGGTCAGAGATGTGACTGGGAGAGTTGGTGGCGAGTGGTGGTCAGAGATGTGACTGGGAGAGTTGTAGGCGAATGGTGGTGAGAGCTGTGACTATGAGTGTTGTAGGCGAGTGGTGGTGAGAGCTGTGACTGGGAGTGTTGTAGGCGAGTGCTGGTGAGAGCTGTGACTAAGAGTGCTGTAAGCAAGTGGTGGTGAGAGATGTGACTTGGAGAGTTGTAGGCGAATGGTGGTGAGAGATGTGACTAGGAGTGTTGTAAGAGAGTGGTGGTCAGTGCTGTGACTAGGAGTGCTGTAGGCGAGTGGTGGGCAGAGCTGTGACTGAGAGTGTTGTTGGCGAGTAGTGGTGAGAGCTGTGAATGGGAGGTATTAGGCGAGGTGGTGAGGAGCAGTGGACTTGATTGTTGTAGGTGAGTGGGACAGGAGAGCTGTGACTGGGAGGTTGTAGGCGAGTGCTGGTGAGAGCCTGACTAAGAGTGTTGTAAGCGAGTGGTGGTGAGAGCTGTGACGAGGAGTGTTGTAGGCGAGTGGTGGTGAGAGCTGGGACTGGGAGTGTTGTAGGCGAGTGGTGGTGAGAGGTGTGACTGGGAGTGTTGTAGGTGAGTGCTGGTGAGTGCTGTGACTAAAAGTGTTGTAGGCGAGTGGTGGTGAGAGCTGTGAGTAGGAGTGTTGTAGGCGAGTGACGGTGAGAGCAGTGACTGAGAGTGTTGTAGGCGAGTGGTGGTGAGCGCTGTGACTAGGAGTGCTGTAAGCGAGTGGTGGTCAGAGATGTGACTGGGAGAGTTGTAGGCGAGTGGTGGTGAGAGCTGTGACTGGGAGTGCTGTAGGCGAGTGGTGGTGAGAGCTGTGACTAGGAGTGTTGTAGGCGAGTGGTGGTAAGAACTGTGACTAAGAGTGTTGTAGGCGAGTGGTGGTAAGAGCAACGACTGGGATTGTTGTAGGCGAGTGGTGGTGAGAGCTCTGACTAGGAGTGTTGAAGGCGAGTGGTGGTGAGACTTGTGACTGGGAGTGTTGTAGGCGAGAGGTGGTGAGAGCTGTGACTGGGAGTGTTGTAGGCGAATGGTGGTGAGAGCTGTGACTGGGAGTGTTATAGAAGAGTGATGCAGAGATCTGTGACTGGTGAGTGTTGTGTTTAGTGGTGGTGACAGCTGTGACTAGGAGGTTGTAGGCGCAGTGGTGGTGAGCAACGACTGGGAGTGTTGGTAGGCGAGAGGTGGTAAAGAGCTGCAGACTAGGAGGTTGTAGGCGAGTGGTGGTGAGAGCTGTGGACTTGGAGTTTTGTAGGCGAGTGATGGTGAGCGCCAGGACTGGGAGTGCTGTGCTGGTAGTGGTCAGAGATGTGGCTGAGAGAGTTGTAGGCGAGTGGTGGTGAGAGCTGTGACTGGGAGTGCCGAGGCGAGTGGTGGTGAGAGCTGTGAATAGGAGTGTTGCAGGCGAGTGGTGGTGAGAGCTGTGACTTAAAAGTGTTGTAGGCGAGTGGTGGTGAGAGCTGTGAGTAGGAGTGTTGTAGGCGAGTGGTGGTGAGAGCTGTGACTGGAGAGTGTTGTAGGCGAGTGGTGGTGAGAGCTGTGACTGAGAGGTTGTAGGCGATTGGTGAGCGCTCAGACTGGGAGTGCCAAGCGAGTGGTGGTGAGCTGTGACTAGGAGGTTGTAGGGGAGTGGTGGTGAGAGCTGCGACTGGGAGGTGGGTTGCCGAGAGGTGGTGAGAGGTGTGACTGGGAGTGGCAAGGGCTGAGGGGTGGGAGAGCTGTGACTGAGAGTTTTGTTGGCGAGTAGTGGTGAGAGCTGTGACTGTGAGTGTAGTATGAGAGTTGCGGTAAGAGCAGTGACTGAGATTGTTGTAGGTGAGTGGAGGTGAGAGGTGTGAATGGGAGTGTTGCAGGCGATGGTGGTTAGAGCTGTGACTGGGAGTGCTGTCGGCGAGTGGTGGTCAGAGATGTGACTGGGAGAGTTGTAGGCGAGTGGTGGTCAGAGCTGTGACTAAGAGTGCTGTAAGCAAATGGTGGTGAGAGATGTGACTGGGAGAGTTGTAGGCGAGTGGTGGTGAGAGCTGTGACTAGGAGTGTTGTAGGCGAGTGGTGGTGAGAGCTGTGACTGGGAGTGTTGTAGGCGAGTGCTGGTGAGAGCTGTGACTAAGAGGGCTGTAGGCAATTGGTGGTCAGAGATGTGACTGGGAGAGTTGTAGGCGAATGGTGGTGAGAGATGTGACTAGGAGAGTTGTAAGAGAGTGGTGGTCAGAGCTGTGACTAGGAGTGCTGTAGGCGAGTGGTGGGCAGAGCTGTGACTGAGAGTTTTGTTGGCGAGTAGTGGTGAGAGCTGTGAATGGGAGTGTCGAAGGCGAGTAGTGGTGAGAGCCGTGACTGGGAGTGTTGAAGACGAGTGGTTGTGAGAGCCGTGACTGGGAGTGTTGTAGGCGAGTGGTAGTGAGAGCTGTGACTGGGAATGTTGTCGGCCAGTGGTGGTGAGAGCTGAGACTGGGAGTGTTGTAGGCGAGTGGTGGTGAGAGCTGTGACTAGGAGTGTTGCAGGCGAGTGCTGGTGAGAGCTGTGACTGCGCGTTGTGGTGCAAGTGGTGGTGAGGAGCTGTGAGTAGAGTGTTGCAGGCGAGTGGTGGTGAGAGGCTGCGACTGGGAGTGTTGTAGGCGAGAGGTGGTGAGAGCTGTGACTAGGAGTGTTGTAGGCGAGTGGTAGTGAGAGCTGTGACTAGGAGTTTTGTATGCGAGTGGTGGTGAGAGCCGTGACCGGCAGTGTTGTAGGCGATTGGTGGTGAGAGCCGTGACTGGGAGTGTTGTACACGTGTGGTAGTGAGAGCTGTGACTAGGAGTGTTGTAGGCGAGTGGTAGTGAGAGCTGTGACTGGGAGTGTTGTAGGCGAGTGGTGGTCAGAGCTGTGACTGGGAGAGTTGTAGGCGCAGTGGTGGTCAGAGATGTGACTGGGAGTGCTGCAGGCGAGTGGTGGTGAGAGCTGTGACCAGGGAGTGTTGTAGGCGAGAGGTGGTGAGAGGTGTGACTGGGAGTGTTGTAGGCGATTGGTGGTGAGAGCTGTGACTGGTAGTGCTGTAGGCGAGTGGTGGTGAGAGCCGTGACTAGGAGTGTTGTACACGTGTGGTAGCGAGAGCTGTGACTTGGAATGCTGTAGGCGTGTGGTGGTGAGAGCTGTGACTGGGAGTTATGTAGGCGAGTGGTGGTGAGAGCTGTGACTGGGAGTGTTGTAGGCGAGTGGTGGTGAGAGCTGTGACAGGGAGTGCTGTAGGCGAGTGGTGGTTAGAGATGTGACTGGGAGAGTTGTAGGCGAGTGGTGGTGAGAGCTGTGACTAGGAGTGTTGTAGGCGAGTGGTGGTCAGAGCTGTGACTAGGAGAGCTCTAGGCGTGTGGTGGTCAGAGCTGTGGCTGAGAGTTTTGTTGGTGAGTAGTGGTCAGATCTGTGACTGGGAGTGTAGTAGGCGAGTGGTGGTGAGAGCATTGACTGGGATTGTTGTAGGCGAGGGGTGGTGAGAGCTCTGACTAGGAGTGTTGTAGGCGAGTGGTGGTGAGGCTTGTGACTGGGAGTGTTGTAGGCGAGTGTTGAGTGGGAAGCTGTGATTAAGGATGTTATGGGCGGAGGTGGTGGTGAGGCTGTGACTGGAGTGTTGTAAGGCGTGTGCTGGTGAGACCTGTGACTAAAGTGTTGTAAGCGAAGTTAATGAGTGAGAGCTGTGACTAGGAGTGTTGTGAGTGGTGGTGAGAGCAACGACTGGGAGTGTTGTAGGCGAGAGGTGGTAAGATCTGTGACTAGGAGCGTTGTAGGCGAGTGGTGGTGAGAGCTGTGACTTAGAGTTTTGTAGGCGAGTGTTGGTAAGAGCCGTTACTGGCAGTGTTGTAGGCGAGTGGTGGTGAGAGCCGAAATTGGGAGTGTTTTAGGCTTGAGTTGGTGAGAGCTGTGACTTGGAATGCTGTAGGCGAGTGGTGGTGAGAGCTGTGACTGGGAGTGTTGTAGGCGAGTGGTGATGAGAGCTGTGACTGGGAGTGTTGTTGGCGAGTGGTGGTGACAGCTGTGACTAGGAGTGCTGTAGGCAAGTGGTGGTCAGAGATGTGACTGGGAGAGATGTAGGCATGTGGTGGTCAGAGATGTGACTGGGAGTGTTGTAAGAGAGTGGTGGTCATAGCTGTGACTAGGAGTGCGGTATGCTAGTGTTGGTCAGAGCTGTGACTGAGAGTGTTGTTGGCGAGTGGTGGTGAGAGCTTTGACTGTGAGTGTAGTAGGCGAGTGGCAGTGAGAGCAGTGACTGGGATTGTTGTAGGAGAGTGGTGGTGAGAGCTGTGACTGGGAGTGTTGTAGGCGAGTGGTGGTGAGAGCTGTGACTGAGAGTGTTGTAGGCGAGTGGTGGTGAGCGCTGTGACTGGGAGTGCTGTAAGCGAGTGTGGTCAGAGATGGCTGAGAGAGTTGTGGGGCTAGTGGTGGTGAGCTGTGACTGGGAGTGCCGTAGGCGGGTGGTGAGAGCTGTGACTAAAGTGTTGTAGGCGAGTGGTGGTGAGGCTGTGACGGAGTGCTGTAGGCAAGTGGTGGTCAGAGATGTGACTGGGAAGTTGTAGGCGTGTAGTGGTCAGAGATGTGACTGGAGTGTTGTAAGAGAGTGGTGGTCATAGCTGTGACTAGGAGTGCGTATGTAGTGTTGGTCAGAGCTGTGACTGAGAGTGTTGTTGGCAGTGGTGGTGAGCTTTGACTGTAGTGCAGTAGGCGGTGGCAGGCATTGACTGGGATTGTTGGAGGCTGAGTGGTGGTGAGCTGTGACTGGGAGTGCAGTGGCGGTGGTGGTGAAGCTGTGACTAAGAGTGTTGTAGGCAGTGGTGGTGAGACTGTGACTAAAATTTGTAGGCGAGTGGTGGTGAGAGCTGTGACTAGAGTGTGGCGAGTGGTGGGCAAGGCTGTGACTGAGAGTGTTGTAGGCGGTGGTGGTGAGAGCTGTGACTGAGAGTGTTGTAGGCAAGTGGTGGTGGCGCTGTGACTGGGAGTGCTGGCAGGTGGTGGTGAGGCTGTGAGGCTAGGAGTGTTGTAGGCGAGTGGTGGTGAGGCTGCGACTGGGAGTGTGGTAGGCGAGTGGTGAGGTGTGACTGGGAGTGTTGTGCGAGGCAGTGGTGAGAGCCTGTGACTAGGAGTTGTGTGGGCGTGTGGTGGTGAGAGCTGTGACTGGGAGTTATGTAGGTGAGAGTGGTGGTGAGAGCTATGACTGGGAGTTTTGTAGGCGAGTGGTGGTGAGAGCTGTGACTGGGAGTGCTGTAGGCGAGTGGTGGTCAGAAATGTGACTGGGAGAGTTGTAGGCGAGTGGTGGTGAGAGCTGTGACTGGGAGTGCTGTAGGCGAGTGGTGGTGAGAGCTGTGACTAGGAGTGTTGTAGGCGAGAGGTGGTGAGAGCTGTGACTGGGAGTGTTGTAGGCGAGTGCTGGTGAGAGCTGTGACTAAGAGTGCTGTAGGCACGTGGTGGTCAGCGATGTGACTGGGAGAGTTGTAGGCGAATGGTGGTGAGAGATGTGACTAGGAGTGTTGTAAGAGAGTGGTGGTCAGAGCTGTGACTAGGAGTGCTATAGGCAAGTGGTGATCAGACTGTGACTGGGAGTTTTGTTGGCGAGAAGTGGAGAGAGTTGTGACTGGGAGTGTAGTAGGCGAGTGGTGGTGAGAGCAGTGACTGGGATTGTTGTAGGCGAGTGGTGGTGAGAGCTCTGACTAGGAACAAGCCAGGCGAGTGTGGTGAGAGCTGTGATTGGGAGTGTTGTAGGCGAGTGGTGGTGAGAGGTGTGACTGTGAGTGTTGTAGGCGAGTGCTGGTGAGAGCTGTGACGAAGAGTGTTGTAAGCGAGTGGTGTTGAGAGCTGTGACTAGGAGTGTTGTAGGCGAGTGGTGGTGAGAGCAACGACTGGGAGTGTTGTAGGCGAGAGGTGGTAAGAGCTGTGACTAGGAGTGTTGTAGGCGAGTGGTGGTGAGAGCTGTGACTTGGAGTTTTGTAGGCGAGTGTTGGTGATAGCCGTTACTGGCAGTGTTGTAGGCGAGTGGTGGTGAGAGCCATAATTGGGATTGTTGTAGGCTTGAGGTGTTGAGAGCTGTGACTTGGAAAGCTGTAGGTGAGTGGTGGTGAAAGCTGTGACTATGAGTGTTGTAGGCGATTGGTGATGAGAGCTGTGACTGGGAGTGTTGTAAGCGAGTGGTGGTGAGAGGTGTGACAAGGAGTGCTGTAGGCAAGTGGTGGTCAGAGATGTGACTGGGAGAGTTGTAGGCGAGTGGTGGTCAGAGATGTGACTGGGAGTGTTGTAAGTGAGTGGTGGTCATAGCTGTGACGAGGAGAGCGGTATGCTAGTGTTGGTCAGAGCTGTTACTGAGAGTGTTGTTGGCGAGTGGTGGTGAGAGCTTTGACTGTGAGTATAGTAGGCGAGTGGCGGTGAGAGCTGTGAATGGGAGTGTTGTAGGCGAGTGCTGGTGAGAGCTGTGACTAAGAGTATTGTAGTCGAGTCGTGGTGAGAGCTGTGACTAGGTGTGTTGTAGGCGAGTGGTGGTGAGAGCTGCGCCAGGGAGTGTGGTAGGCGAGAGGTGGTGAGAGGTGTGACAGGGAGTGTTGTAGGCGAGTTGTGGTGAGAGCTGTGACTAGGAGTGTTGTAGGCGAGTGGTGGTGAGACTTGTGACTGGGAGTGTTGTAGGCGAGTGGTGGTGAGAGCTGTGATTGGAAGTGTTGTAGGCGAGTGGTGGTGAGAGCAACGACTGGGAGTGTTGTAGGCGAGTGCTGGTGAGAGCTGTGACTGAGAGTGTTGTAAGCGAGTGGTGGTGAGAGCTGTGACTAGGAGTGTTGTAAGCGAGTGGTGGTGAGAGCAACGACTGGCAGTGTTGTAGGTGAGAGGTGGTAACAGCTGTGACTAGGAGTGTTGTAGGCGAATGGTGGTGAGAGCAGTGAATGGGATTGTTGTAGGCGAGTGGTGGTGAGGGCTGTGACTGGGAGTGTTGTAGGCGAGTGGTGGTGAGCGCTGTGACTGGGAGTGCTGTAAGCGAGTGGTGGTCAGAGATGTGACTCAGAGAGTTGTAGGCGAGTGGTGGTGAGAGCTGTGACTGGGAGTGCCGTAGGCGAGTGGTGGTGAGAGCTGTGACTAGGAGTGCTGTAGGTGAGTGGTGGTCAGAGCTGTGACTGAGAGTTTTGTTGGCGAGTAGTGGTGAGAGCTGTGACTGGGAGTGTTGTAGGCGAGTGGTGGTGAGAGCTGTGACTGGGAGTGTTGTAGGCGAGTGGTGGTGAGAGCTGTGACTGGGAGTGTTGTAGGCGAGTGGTGGGTGAGAGGTCTGACTGACAGTGTTGTGGAGGGGCGAGTGGTAGAGAGCTGTGACTAGGAGTGCTGTAGGTGAGTGGTGGTTGGAGCTGTGACTGAGAGTCAGCTGGCTGTCAGTGGTGGTGAGCGGACTGGGAGTGCTGTGTTTGGTGGTAGTGGAGAGCTGTGACTGACATAAGCCGTGTGGTGGAGAGCTGAGACTGGGAGGCAGGCGAGTGGTGGTGAGAGCTGTGACTGGGAGTGCTGTAAGTGATTGGTGGTGAGAGCTGTGACTAGGAGTGTTGAAGGCGGGTGGTGTCGAGAGACGTGACTGGGAGCGTTGAAGGCGAGTGGTGGTGAGAGCCGTGACTGGGAGTGTGGTAGGCGAGTGGTAGTGAAAGCTGTGACTGGGATTGTTGTAAGCCAGTGGTGGTGAGAGCTGAGACTCGGAGTGTTGTAGGCGAGTCGTGGTGAGAGCTGTGATTGGGAGTGTTGTAGGCGATTGGTGGTGAGAGCTGTGGCTGGGAGTGTTGTAGGCGAGTGCTGGTGAGCTGTGTCTAAAGTGTTGTAGGCGAGTGGTGGTGAGAGCTGTGAGTAGGAGTGTTGTAGGCAAGTGGCGGTGAGCAGTGACTGGGATTGTTGTGGCGGTGGTGGTGAGAACTGTGACTGGGGTGTTGTAGACGAGTGGTGGTGAGCATGACTGGGAGTGCTGTAAGCGGAGTGGTGGTCAGAGATGTGACTGGGAGTTGGGTGAGTGGTGGTGACAGCTGTGACTGGGAGTGCTAGGCGAGGTCGTGGTGAGCTGTGACTAGGAGTGTTGTAGGCAGTGGTGGTGAGAACTGTGACTAAGAGTGTTGTAGGCGAGTGGTGGTGAGAGCTGTGACTAGGAGTGCTGTAGGTGAGTGGTGGTCAGAGCTGTGACTGAGAGTTTTGTTGGCGAGTAGTGGTGAGGCTGTGACAGTGAGTGTAGTAGGTGAGTGGCGGTAAGACAGTGACTGGGTGTTGTAGGTGAGTGGTGGTGAGACTGTGAAGGGGTGTTCAAGGCGAGTGGTGAGACCGTGACTGGGAGTGTTGAAGGCGAGTGGTGGTGAGAGCCGTGACTGGGAGTGTTGTAGGCAAGTGGTAGTGAGGCTGTGACTGGGATTGTTGTAGGCCATAGGTGGTGAGGCTGAGACTGGGAGTGTTGTAGGCGAGTGGTGGTGAGGCTGTGACTGGGAGTGTTGTGAGCGAGTGGTGGTGAGGCTGCGACTGGGAGTGTTGTAGGCGAGAGGTGGTGAGACTGTGACTGGGAATGTTGTAGGCGGTGGTGGTGATAGCCGTGACTGGGAGTGTTGTGCGTGTGGTAGTGAGCTGTGACTTTACTGTAGGCGTGTGGTGGTGAAGCTGTGACTGGGAGCGTTGTAGGCGAGTGGTGGTGAGCTGTGAATGGGAGTGTTGGAGGCGAGTGGTGGTTAGAGCTGTGATTGTTAGTGCTGTAGGCGAGGTGGTGGTCAGAGATGTGACTGGGAGGTTGTAGGCAAGTGGTGGTCAGAGATGTGACTGGGAGTGCGGTAGGCGAGTGGTGGTGAGCTGCTGACTAGGAGTGTTGTAGGCGAGTGGTGGTGAGAGCTGTGACTGGGAGTGTTGTAGGCGAGTGCTGGTAGGCTGTGACTAGGAGTGCTGTAGGTGAGTGGTGGTCAGGCTGTGACTGAGAGTTTTGTTGGCGGTAGTGGTGAGGCTGTGACTGTGAGTGTAGTAGGCGAGTGGTGGTGAGAGCTGTGACTGGGAGTGTTGTAGGTGAGTGGTGGTGAGAGCTGTGAATGGGTGTTGTAGGCGACTGGTGGTTAGAGCTGTGACTGGGAGTGCTGTGAAGCTGGTGGTCAGAGATGTGACTGGGAGAGTTGGCAGTGGTGGTCAGAGATGTGACTGGGAGTGCTGAGGCGAGTGGTGGTGAGGCTGCGACTCAGGAGTTTTGTAGGCGAAGGTGGTGAGCTGTGACTGGGAGTGTTGTAGCGCGAGTGGTGGTGAGACCGTTACTGGGAGGTGTTGCCACCGTGTGGTAGTGAAACTGTGACTGGAATGCTAGGCGTGTGGTGGTGAAGTGTTCTGGGAGTGTTGTAGGCGAGTGGTGGTGAAGGTGTGACTGGGAGTTTTGTGGCGAGTGGTGGTTAGAGCGCTGTGACTGGGAGTGCTGGCGGTGGTGGTGAGAGCAGTGACTAGGAGAGTTGTGGCGGTGGTGGTAAGAGAGGTCTGACTGACAGTGTTGGCGAGTGGTGGTGAGCTGTGACTAGGAGTGCTATAGGTGAGTGGTGGTGAGCTGTGACTGAGAGTTTTGTTGGCAGGCAGTGGTGTGACTGTGAGTGTAGTAGGCGAGTGGCAGTAGAGCAGTGACTGATTGTTGTGAGGTGAGTGGTGGTGAGAGCTGTGAAGGGGATTAAGGCGAGTGGTGGTGAGAGCCGTGACTGGAGTGTTGAGCGAGTGGTGGTGAGAGCCGTGACTGGGAGGTGTTGTAGGCAAGTGGTAGTGAGGCTGTGACTGGGATTGTTGTCAGGCCATGGGTGGGTAGGAGCTGGGACTGGGAGTGTTGTAGGGAGTGTGGTGAGAGCTGTGACTGGGAGTGTTGTAGACAGTGGTGGTGAGAGCTGCGACTGGGAGTGTTGTAGGCAGAGGTGGTGAGAGCTGTGCTGGAGATGTTGTAGGGCGTGGTGGTGGCCATGACTGGGAGTGTTTACGTGTAGTAGTGAGGCATGACTGGAATGCTGTAGGCGTGTGGTGGTGAGAGCTGTGACTGGAGTGTAGAAGTGTGGTGAAGCTGTGAATGGGAGTTTGCAGGCGGTGGTGGTTAGAGCTGTATTTGGTACTGTAGGCGGTGGTGGTCGAGATGTGACTGGGAGAGTTGTAGGCAAGTGGTGGTCAGAGATGTGACTGGGAGTGCTGTAGGCGAGTGGTGGTGAGAGCTGTGACTAGGAGTGTTGGCAAGCGGTGGTGGTGAGAGCTGTGACTGGGGTGTTGTAGGCGAGTGCTGGTGAGCTGTGCTAGGAGTGCTGTAGGTGAGTGGTGGTCAGAGCTGTGACTGGGAGTTTTGTTGGCGAAGTAGTGGTGAAACTGTGACTGTGAGTGTAGTAGGCGAGTGGTGGTGAGAGCTGTGACTGGGAGTGTTGTAGGTGAGTGGTGGTGAGAGCTGTGAATGGAGGTTGGCAGGCGACTGGTGGTTAGAGCTGTGACTGGGAGTGCTGTAGGCAGTGGTGGTCAGAGATGTGACTGGGAAGTTGTCGGCGAGTGGTGGTCAGAGACTGGGAGTGCTGTAGGCGAGTGGTGAGAGCTGCGACTGGGAGTTTTGTAGGCGAGAGGTGGTGAGCGACTGGGAGTGTTTGGAGGCGAGTGGTGGTGAGCCGTGACTGGGAGTGTTGTACACGTGTGGTAGTGAGAGCTGTGACTTGGAATGCTGTTGGAGGCGTGTGGTGTAGTGAAGCCTGTGTCTGGGAGTGTTGTAGGCGAGTGGTGGTGAGAGGTGTGACTGGGAGTTTTGTAGGCGAGTGGTGGTTAGAGCTGTGACTGGGAGTGCTGTGGCGAGTGGTGGTGAGAGCAGTGGCTGAGGAGAGTTGTAGGCGAGTGGTGGTAGAGGTCTGACTGACAGTGTTGTAGGCGAGTGGTGGTGAGAGCTGTGACTAGAGGGCTGTTGGTGAGTGGTGGTCAGAGCTGTGACTAGGGGATTGTTGGCGAGTAGTGGTTAGAGCTGTGACTGTTGAGTGTAGTAGGCGAGTGGCGGTAAGACAGTGACTGAGATTGTTGTAGGTGAGTGGTGGTGAAAGCTGAGACTGGGAGTGTTAGGCAGTGGTGGTGAGACCGTGACTAAAGGTATTGAGCAGTGGTGGTGAGACCGTGACTGGAGTGTTGTAGGCGAGTGCTGGTGAATGTGACTAGGAGGGTTTGTAGGCAGTGGTGGTGAGAGCTGTGACTAAGAGTGTTGTGGCGAGTGGTGGTGAGCTGGGACTAAGAGTGTTGTAGGCGAGGTGGTGGTGAGCTGTGACTGGGATTGTTGTAGGCGGTGGTGGTGAGGTGGCTGTGACTACGGAGTGTTGTAGGCGAGTGGTGGTGAGCTGTGACTGGGAAGTGCAGGCGGTGGGTGTGACTGGGAGTGTTGTGGCGAGTGGTTGTGAGGCTGTGACTGGGAGTGTTGTAGGCGAGTGGTGGTGAGAGCTGTGACTGAGAGTGTTGTGGCAGTGGTGGTGGCGCTGTGACTAAGTAAGCGAGTGGTGGTCAGAGATGTGACTGGGAGTTGTAGGCGAGTGGTGGTGAGAACTGTGACTAAGAGTGTTGTAGGCGAGTGGTGGTGAGCTGTGACTAGGGAGTGCTGGGTGGTGGTGGTGAGCTGTGACTGAGTTTTTGTTGGCGAGTAGTGGTGAGCTGTGACTGTATGAGTGTAGTAGGCGAGTGGTGGTGAGAGCTGTTACTGGGAGTGTTGTAGGTGAGTTGTGGTGAGGCTGTGAATGGGAGTGTTGTAGGCAGTGGTGGTTAGAGCTGTGACTGGGATTGCTGTAGGCGAGTGGTGGTCAGAGATGTGACTGGGAAGTTGTAGGCGAGTGGTGGTCAGAATGTGACTGGGAGTGTTAGGCGAGTGGTGGTGAAGCTGCGACTGGGAGTTTTGTAGGCGAGGTGGTGAGGCTGTGGCTGGGAGTGTTGTAGGCGAGTGGTGGTGAGAGCCGTGACTGGGAGTGTTAGCCACGTGTGGTAGTGAGCTGTGACTTAGGATACTGAAGGCGTGTGGTGGTGAGCTGTGACTGGGAGTGTTTTAGGCAGTGGTGGTTAGAGCGCTGTGACTGGGAGTGCTGTAGGCGAGTGGTGGTGAGCTGTGACTAGGAGAGTTGTAGGCGAGTGGTGGTGAAAGGTCGACTGCTGGTGTTGTAGGCGAGTGGTGGTGAGAGCTGTGACTAGGAGTGCTGTAGGTGAGTGGTGGTCAGAGCTGTGACTGAGAGTTTTGTTGGCGAATAGTGGTGAGTGGAGACTGTGAGTGTAGTAGGCGAGTGGCGGTAAGGCAGTGACTGAGATTGTTGTAGGCGGTGGGCGAGTAGTGGTGAGCTGTGACTGTGAGTGTAGTAGGCAGTGGCAGTGGAGCAGTGACTGGGATTGTTGTAGGCAGTGCTGGTGAGAGCTGTGAGCTGGGAGTGTTGAGGCAGTGGTGGTGAGAGCCGTGACTGGGAGTGCTGAAGGCAGTGGTGGTGAGAGGCGTGACTGGGAGTTTTGTAGGCAGGTGCAAGGTGAGGAGCTGTGACTGGGAGTTTTGTAGGCAGTGGTGGTGAGCTGTGACTACGGAGTGTTGTAGGCAGTGGTGGTGAGAGCTGTGACTGGGAGTGTTGTAGGCGAGTGGTGGTGAGGCTGTGAGCTGGGGAGTGTTGTGGGCAGTGGTGGTGAGAGCTGTGACTGGGGTGTTGTAGGCAGTGGTGGTGAGGCTGTGACTGGGAGTCTTGTGGGCGACTGGTGATGAGAGCTGTGACTGGGAGTGTTGTGGCGAGAGTGGTGGTGAGAGCTGTGACTGGGGAGTGTTGTAGGCAGAGTGGTGGGGAGGCTGTGACTAAGAGTGTGTGGGCAGGTGGTGGTGAGGCTGTGACTGGGTGTTGTAGGCAGAGTGGTGGTGAGGCTGCGACTGGGGTGTGGTAGGCAGGAGGTGGTGAGGAGGTGTGACTGGGGTTTGTAGGCAGTGTGGTGGGTGAGCCGTGACTGGCAGTGCTGTGGGCAGGTGGTGGTGAGAGCGTGACTGGGAGTGTTGTACACGTGTGGTGTGAGCTGTGACTTGAATGCTGTGGGCGTGTGGTGGTGAGAGCTGTGACTGGGGAGTTATGTAGGCGAGTGGTGGTGAGCTGTGACTGGGGTTTGTGGCCAGGTAGTGGTGGTGAGAGCTGTGATTGGGAGTGCTGTGGGCAGTGGTGATGAGATGTGACTGCTGGGAGAGTTGTGGGCGAGTGGTGGTGAGAGCTGTGACTGGGAGTGCTGTAGGCAGTGGTGGTGAGAACTGTGACTGGGAGTGTTGTGTGCAGTGGTGGTGGGAGAGGTGTGACTGAGGTGTTGTGGGCGAGTGGTGGTGGCGGCTGTGATTGAGAGTGCTGTGGCAGTGGTGGTCAGAGATGTGACCTAGGGTTGTGAGCAGGTGGTGGTGAGAGCTCTGAGCTGGGGTTCCTGGGCAGTGGGTGGTGAGAGATGTGACTAGGAGTGTTGTAGAGGGGTGGTGGTCAGAGCTGTGACTAGGGTGCTGTGGGCAAGTGGTGGTCAGAGCTGTGACTGAGAGTTTGTTGGCGAGTAGTGGTGAGGTTGAGACTGGGGTGTAGTAGGCGAGTGGTGGTGAGAGCAGTGACTGGGATTGTTGTGCAGGTGGTGGTGAGAGCTGTGACTAGGAGTGTTGTAGGCAGTGGTGGTGAGAGCAGTGACTGGGATTGTTGTAGGCAGTGGTGGTGAGACTTGTGAGCTGAGTGGTGGCGAGTGGTGGTGAGGCTGTGATTAAGAGTGTTGTGTAGGCGAGTGGTGGTGAGAGGTGTGAGCTGGGGGTGTGGTAGGGGGTGCTGGTGAGAGGCTGTGACTAAGAGTGTTGTGAGCAGGTGGTGGTGAGAGCTGTGAGCCTAGGGTGTTGTGGGCGAGTGGTGGTGGAGCAACTTGACTGGGGGGTGTTGTGGGCGAGAGGTGGTGGCTGGCTGTGACTAGGGTGTTGTAGGCAGGTGGTGGTGAGAGCAGTGACTGGGTTGTTGTGGGCGAGTGGTGGTGAGGCTGTGACTGGGAGTGTTGTAGGCGGTGGTGGTGAGAGGTGTGACTGAGAGTGTTGTAGGCAGTGGTGGTGAGCGCTGTTGACTGGGAGTGCTGTAGGCAGGTGGTGGTCAGAGATGTGACTTAGAGTTGTAGGCAGTGGTGGTGAGAGCTCTGAGCTGGGGTGTCGTGGGCAGTGGTGGTGAGAGCTGTGACTAGGAGTTTTGTGGGCAGTGGTGGTGAGAGCTGTGACTAAGAGTGTTTGGCAGGAGTGGTGGTGAGAGCTGTGACTAGGAGTGCTGTAGGTGGTGGTGATGAGCTGTGACTGAGAGTTTTGTTGGCGGAGTGGTGGTGAGAGCTGTGACTAGGAGTGCTGTAGGCAAGAGTGGTCAGAGATGTGACTGGGAGAGTTGTGGGCGAGTGGTGGTCAGAGATGTGACTGGGGTGTTGTAAGAGAGTGGTGGTCATAGCTGTGACTAAGTGCAGTATGCTAGTTTGGTCAGAGGTGTGACTGGAAGGTGTTGTTGGCGATTGGTGGTGGGAGCCTTGACTGTGAGTGTAGTGAGCGAGTGGCGGTGAGCTGTGACTTGGGATTGTTGTAGGCAGTGGTGGTGAGGCTGTGACTGGGAGTGTTGTGGGCGAGTGGTGGTGAGAGCTGTGACTGGGAGTGTTGTGAGGAGGTGGTGGTGCGCTGTGACTGGGAGTGCTGTAAGCGAGTGGTGGTGAGAGTGTGACTGAGGAGAGTTGTGGGCGAGTGGTGGTGAGAGCTGTGACCAGGGGGTGCATGGGCAGTGGTGGTGAGCTGTGACTGGGAGTGTTGTAGGCAGGTGGTGGTGAGAATTGTGACTAAAAGTGTTGTGGGCAGTGGTGGTGAGAGCTGTGACTAGGAGTGCTGTGGGTGAATGGTGGTCAGAGCTGTGACTGAGGTTTTGTTGGGAGTGTGTAGAGCTGTGACTGTGAGTGTAGTAGAGCGAGTGGTGGAAGCAGTGACTGAGATTGTTGTGGGTGGAGTGGTGGTGAGGCTGTGGATGGGAGTGTTGAAGGCGAGTGGTGGTGAGAGCCGTGACTGGGGTGTTGAAGGCAGTGGTGGTGAGAGCCGTGACTAGAGTGTTGTAGGCAGTGGTGAGTGAGAGCTGTGACTGGGGTTGTTGTAGGCCAGTGGTGGTGAGAGCTGAGACTGGGAGTGTTGTAGGCAGGTGGTGGTGAGAGCTGTGACTAGGAGTGTTGTGGGCGAGTGGTGGTGAGGCTGTGACTGCTGGGAGTGTTGTGGCGAGTGGTGGTGAGAGCTGTGACTGTGTTATGGCGAGGTGGTGGTGAGAGCTGTGAGTGGGAGTGTTGTGGGCAGTGGCGGTGAGAGCAGTGACTGGGTTGTTGTAGGCAGTGGTGGTGAGAGCTGTGCTGGGAGTGTTGAGCGGTGGTGGTGAGGCTGTGACTGGGGAGTGTTGTAGGCGAGTGGTGGTGAGCGCTGTGACTGGGAGTGCTGTCAGTGGTGGTGAGAATGTGACTGCGAGAGTTGTAGGCGAGTGGTGGTGAGCTGTGACTGGAGTGCTGTGGGCGTGTGGTGGTGAGAGCTGTGACTAGGAGTGTGTAGGCAGTGGTGGTGAGAGCTGTGACTGGGAGTGTTGTGGCAGTGGTGGTGAGAGAGCTGTGTGCTAGAGTGCTGTGGCAGGTGGTGGTCAGAGATGTGACTGGGAGTGCTGTAGGCGAGGTGGTGGTGAGGCTGTGACTAGGAGTGTTGTGGGCAGTGGTGGTGAGAGCTGTGAGCTGGGAGTGTTGTGGGCGAGGTGGTGGTGAGAGCTGTGACTAAGAGTGCTGTAGGCAAGTGGTGGTCAGAGATGTGACTGGGAGAGTTGTGGGCGAGTGGTGGTGAGAGATGTGACTAGGAGTGTTGTAGAGGTGGTGGTCAGAGCTGTGACTAGGGTGCTGTGGGGCGGGTGGTGGGCAGAGCTGTGACTGAGATGTTGTGGCAGTGGTGGTGAGGCTGTGACTGTGAGTGTTGTGGGCAGGTGGTGGTGAGGCTGTGACTAGGAGTGTTGGGCAAGTGGTGGTGAGAGCTGTGACTAGGATTGTTGTAGGCAGTGGTGGTGAGAGGTGTGACTGGGAGTGTTGTGGGCGAGTGGTGGTGAGAGCTGTGACTGGAGAGTGTTGTGGGCAGTGGTGGTGAGCTGTGACTGGGAGTGCTGTAAGTGGTGGTCAGAGATGTGACTGAGAGAGTTGTGAGGCAGTGGTGGTGAGAGCTGTGACTGGGAGTGCTGTGGGCAGGTGGTGGTGAGCTGTGACTAGGGTGTTGTGGGGTGGTGGGAGAACTGTGACTAAGGTGTTGTGGGGTGGTGGTGAGGCTGTGACTGGGAGTGCTGTAGGTGGTGGTGGTCAGGCTGTGACTGAGGGTTTGTTGGCGAGTGGTGGTGAGAGCTGTGAGCTGTGAGTGTGAAGTGGGCGATTGGCGGTAGAGCTGTGACTGAGATGTTGGAGGTGAGTGGTGGTGAGCCGTGACTGGGAGTGTTGTACGCGTGTGGTGGTGAGAGCTGTGACTTGGAATGCTGTGGGCGTGTGGTGGTGAGAGCTGTCTGGGAGTGTTGTGGGCGATTGGTGGTGAGAGCTGTGATCTGGGGTGTTGTGGGCAGTGGTGGTGAGGCTGTGAGCTGGGAGTGTTGTGCCTGCGTGTGGTGAGCTGTGACTTGGGTGCTGTAGGCGTGTGGTGGTGAGAGCTGTGTCTGGGAGTGTTGTGGGAGTGGTGGTGAGAGCTGTGACTGGGAGTGTTGTAGGCAGTGGTGGTGAGAGCTGTGACTGGGAGTGTTGTAGGCAGGTGGTGGTGAGAGCTGTGACTAAAAGTGTTGTAGGGGTGTGGTGAGAGACTGTGTTAGGAGTGTTGTAGGCAGAGTGGTGGTGAGAGCAGTGACTGGGATTGTTGTAGGCGAGTGGTGGTGAGAGCTGTGACTGGGAGTGTTGTAGGCAGGTGGTGGTGAGGCTGTGACTGGGAGTGTTGTGGGCGAGTGGTGGTGAGGCTGTGACTGGGAGTGCTGTAAGCGGTGGTGGTCAGAGATGGTGACTGGGAGGAGTTGTAGGCGAGGTGGTGGTGAGGCTGTGACTGGGAGTGCTGTGGGCGTGTGGTGGTGAGGCTGAGCTAAGTGTTGTGAGGCGAGGTGGTGGTGAGAACTGTGACTAGGAGTGTTGTGGGCAGTGGTGGTGAGGCTGTGACTAGGAGTGCTGTGGGTGGTGTGGTGGTCAGGCTGTGAGCAGGGTTTGTTGGGAGGTGGTGGTGAGGCTGTGGCTGTGAGGTGTGTGGGCAGTGGTGGTAGAGCTGTGACTGAGATTGTTGTGGGTGAGGTGGTGGTGAGGCTGTGACTGGGAGGTGGTTAGGCAGAGGTGGTGGTGAGCCGTGACTGGGGAGTGTTGTAGGCAGTGGTGGTGAGAGCTGTGAGCAGGGGTGCTGTGGGCAGGTGGTGGTGAGGAGCTGGGGTGTTGTAGGCAGTGGTGGGTGAGAACTGTGAGCTAGGAGTGTTGTGGGCAGTGGTGGTGAGGCTGTGACTGGGGTGCTGTGGGTGGTGGTGGTCAGGCTGTGATGGGGTTTGTTGTGGCGGTGGTGGTGAGGCTGTGAGCTGTGTGGTGGGCGAGGTGGCGGTGAGTGCAGTGACTGGGGATTGTTGTGGGCGAGTGGTGGTGAGAGCTGTGACTGGGAGTGTGAGGAGGTGGGTGGTGAGAGCTGTGACTGGGGAGTGGAGGCAGAGTGGTGGTGAGAGCCGTGACCTGGGAGTGTGTAGGCGTGGTGGTGAGAGCTGTGACTGGGAGTGTTGTGGGCGAGTGGTGGTGAGAGCTGTGACTGGAGTGTTGTAGGCAGGTGGTGGTGAGGCTGTGAGCTAGGAGTGTTGTGGGCGAGTGGTGGTGAGGCTGTGACTGGGAGTGTTGTGGGCGAGTGGTGGTGAGAGCTGTGACTAAAGTGTTGTAGGCAGGTGGTGGTGAGGCTTGGTGCAGGAGTGTTGTGGGCGAGTGGTGGTGAGGCAGTGTGGGATTGTTGTGGGCAGATGGTGGTGAGGCTGGCTGAGGAGTGTTGTGGGCAGTGGTGGTGAGGCTGTGACTGGGAGTGTTGTAGGGAGTGGTGGTAGAGAGATGTGACTGGGAGTATTGTGGGCGGGAGTGGTGGTGAGAGCTGTGACTGGGGGTGTTGTAGGCAGGGTGGTGGTGAGAGCTGTGACTGGGAGTGTTGTAGGCAGTGGTGGTGAGAACTGTGACTGAAATTGTAGGCAGAGTGGTGGTGAGAGCTGTGACTGGAGTGTTGTGGGCGGTGGTGGTCAGAGCTGTGACTGAGGTTTGTTGGCGAGTAGTGGTGAGTTGTGACTGTGAGTGTAGTAGGCGAGTGGTGGTGAGAGCTGTGACTGGGAGTGTTGGGTGAGTGGTGGTGAGAGCTGTGAATGGAGTGTTGTAGGCAGTGGTGGTGAGAGCTGTGACTGGGAGTGCTGTGGGCAGTGGTGGTGAGAGTGTGACTGGAGGGAGTTGTGGGCAGTGGTGGTCAGAGATGTGACTGGGGAGTTGTGGGCGAGTGGTGGTGAGAGCTGTGACTGGGAGGTTGTAGGTGGGTTAGGCTGTGACTAGGAGTGTGTAGGCGGAGGTGGTGGGCAGTGCTGTGAGCTGGGAGTTTTGGCGAGTGGTGGTGAGGCTGTGATGGGAGTGTTGAGGCGGTGGTGGTGAGAGCTGTGACTGGGGAGTGTTGTAGGCAGGTGGTGGTGAGAGCCGTGAGCTGGGAGTGTTGTAGGCGAGTGGTGGTGAGAGCTGTGACTGGGGATTGTTGTAGCAGTGGTGGTGAGGCTGTGACTGGGAGTGTTGTGGTGAGTGTGGTGGTGAGAGCTGTGACTGCAGGAGTGTGTAGGCGAGTGGTGGTGAGAGCTGTGACTGGGAGTGTTGTGAGGAGTGGTGGAGAGCTGTGACTGGAGTGTTGTAGGCAGAGTGGTGGTGAGGCTGTGATAGGGTGTTGTGTGGAGTGGTGGTGAGAGCTGTGACTGGGGTGTTGTGGGCAGTGGGTGGTGAGAGCTGTGACTGGTAGTGTAGGCAGGTGGTGGAGCTGTGACTGGGAGTGTTGTGCAGTGTGGTGGTGAGCTGTGACTGGGAGTGCTGTAGGCAAGTGGTGGTGAGAGCTGTGACTGGGAGGGTTGTGGGCGGTGGTGGTGAGAGATGTGACTTGGGAGTGTTGTAGGCAGAGTGGTGGTGAGAGCTGTGACTGGAAGTGCTGTGGGTGGTGGTGGTCAGAGCTGTGACTCAGGGTGTTGTTGGCAGAGTGGTGGTGAGGGCTGACTGTGAGGTGTGTGGGCAGTGGTGGTGGAGCAGTGACTGGGATTGTTGGAGGCAAGTGGTGGTGAGGCTGTGAGCTGGGGAGTGTGTGGAGGCAGGTGATGGTGAGGCTGCAGGCTGAAGAGTGTTGTGGGCGGTGGTGGTCAGAGTGGCTGTGACTGGGGGAGTGTGGAGTGGTCAGAGGATGTGGCTGAGAGGAGTTGTGGGCAGGTGGTGGTGGGAGCTGTGACTCGGGAGTGTGTGTGGCAGGTGGTGGTGAGACCGTGACTAAAGTGTTGGGGCAGGGGTGGGAGCTGGTGGGAGTGTTGTAGGCAGGTGCTGAGAGCTGTGACTGAGAGTGTTGTAGGCTAGTGGTGGTGAGAGCTGTGACTGAGAGTGTTGTAGGCGAGTGGTGTTGAGCGCTGTGACTGGGAGTGCTGTAAGCGAGTGGTGGTGAGAGCTGTGACTAGGAGTGTTGCAGGCGAGTGGTGGTGAGAGCTGCGACTGGGAGTGTGGTAGGCGAGAAGTGGTGAGAGGTGTGACTGGGAGTGTTGTAGGCGAGGGGTGGTGAGAGCTGTGACTAGGAGTTTTGTAGGCGAGTGGTGGTGAGAGCCGTGACTGGCAGTGCTGTAGGCGAGTGGTGGTGAGAGCCGTGACTGGGAGTGTTGTACACGTGTGGTAGCGAGAGCTGTGACTGGGAGTTTTGTAAGCGAGTGGTGGTGAGAGCTGTGACTGGGAGTGCTGTAGGCGTGTGGTGATCAGAGATGTGACTGGGAGAATTGTAGGCGAGTGGTGGTGAGAGCTGTGACTAGGAGTGTTGTAGGCGAGAGGTGGTGAGAGCTGTGACTGGGAGTGTTGTAGGCGAGTGCTGGTGAGAGCTGTGACTAAAAGTGCTGTAGGCAAGTGGTGGTCAGAGATGTGACTGGGAGAGTTGTAGGCGAATGGTGGTGAGAGATGTGACTAGGAGTGTTGTAAGAGAGTGGTGGTCAGAGCTGTGACTAGGAGTGCTGTAGGCAAGTGGTGGTCAGAGCTCTGACTAGGAGTGTTGTAGGCGAGTGGTTGTGAGACTTGTGACTGGGAGTGTTGTAGGCGAGTGGTGGTGAGAGCTGTGATTGGGAGTGTTGTAGGCGAGTGGTGGTGAGAGCTGTGACTGGAAGTGTTGTAGGCGACTGCTGGTGAGACCTGTGACTAAGAGTGTTGTAAGCGAGTGGTGGTGAGAGCTGTGACTAGGAGTGTTGTAGGCGAGTGGTGGTGAGAGCAACGACTGGGAGTGTTGTAGGCGAGAGGTGGTAAGAGCTGTGACTAGGAGTGTTGTAGGCGAGTGGTGGTGAGAGGTGTGACTTGGAATTTTGTAGGCGAGTGGTGGTGAGAGCCGTAATTGGGAGTGTTGTAGGCTTGAGGTGGTGAGATCTGTGACTTGGAATGCTGTAGGCGAGTGCTGGTCAGAGCTGTGACTGGGAGTGTTGTAGGCGAGTGGTGATGAGAGCTGTGACAAGGAGCAAGCAGGCAAGTGGTGTCAGGAGATGTGACTGGGGAGAGCTAGAAGTCAGAGTGGGAAGCCAGAGATGTGGACTGGGAGTAAGAGAGTGGTGGTCAGAAGGTGACTAGGAGTGCGGTATAGTGTTGGTCAGAGCTGTCACTGAGAGTGTTGTTGGCGTGTGGTGGTGAGAGCATTGACTGTGAGTGTGGTAGACGAGTGGCGGTCAGAGCAGTTACTGGGATTGTTGGAGGCGAGTGGTGGTGAGAGCCGTGACTGGGAGTGTTGTAGGCGAGTGGTGGTGAGAGCTTTGACTGTGAGTATAGTAGGCGAGTGGCGGTGAGAACTGTGACTGGGAGTGTTGTAGGCGAGTGCTGGTGAGTGCTGTGGCTAAGAGTATTGTAGGCGACTCGTGGTGAGAGCTGTGACTAGGAGGGTTGTAGGCGAGTGGTGGTGAGAGCTGCGACTGGGAGTGTGGTAGTAAGTGAGAGGTGAGAGGTACTGGGAGTAAGCAGGCGAGTGGTGGTGAGAGCGACTAGAGTAAGCAGGCGAGTGGTGGTAACAGCTGTGACTAGAGTAAGTAGAAAGAACGGTGGTGAGAGCAGTGACTGGGATTGTTGTAGGCGAGTGGTGGTGAGGGCTGTGACAAGGAGCAAGCAGGCGAGTGGTAGCAGCCTGTGAGTAGGGAGGAGGCAGGTGAGTGGTGGCCAGAGCTGTGATTGAGAGTTTTGTTGGCGAGTAGTGGTGAGAGCTGTGACTGTGAGTGTAGTAGGCGAGTGGCGGTAAAAGCAGTGACTGAGATTGTTGTAAATGAGTGGTGGTGAGAGCTGTGAATGGGAGTGTTGAAGGCGGGTGGTGGTGAGACACGTGACTGGGAGCGTTGTAGGCGAGTGCTGGTGAGAGCTGTGACTAAGAGTGTTGTAAGCGAGTGGTGGTGAGAGCTGTGACTAGGAGTGTTGTAGGCGACCGGTGGTGAGAGCAACGACTGGGAGTGTTGTAGGCGAGAGGTGGTAACAGCTGTGACTAGGAGTGTTGTAGGCGAATGGTGGTGAGAGCAGTGACTGGGATTACAGAGTGGGTGGTGAGGGCTGTGGACGGTGTTGTAGGCGAGTTTTGGTGAGAGCTTTGACTGAGAGTGTTGTGGGCGAGTGGTGGTGAGCGTTGTGACTGGGAGTTCTGTAAGCGAGTGGTGGTCAGAGATGTGACTCAGAGAGTTGTAGGCGAATGGTGGTGAGAGCTGTGGCTGGGAGTGCCGTAGGCGAGTGGTGGTGAGAGCTGTAACTAGGAGTGTTGCAGGCGAGTAGTGGTGAGAGCTGTGACTAGGAGTGCTGTAGGTGAGTGTTGGTCAGAGTTGTGACTGAGAGTTTTTTTGGCGAGTAGTGGTGAGAGCTGTGACAGTGAGTGTAGTAGGCGAGTGGCGGTAAAAGCAGTGACTGAGATTGTTGTAGGTGAGTGGTGGTGAGAGCTGTGAATGCGAGTGTTAAAGGCGGGTGGTGGTGAGAGACGTGACTCGGAGAGTTGAAGGCGAGTGGTGGTGAGAGCCGTGACTGGGAGTGTTGTAGGCGAGTGGTAGTGAGAGCTGTGACTGGAATTGTTGTAAGCCAGTGGTGGTGAGATGAGACTGGGAGTGTTGTAGGCGAGTGGTGGTGAGAGCTGTGACTGGGAGTGTTGTAGGCGATTGGTGGTGAGAGCTGTGACTGGGAGTGTTCTAGGCGAGTGCTGGTGAGAGCTGTGACTAAAAGTGTTGTAGGCGATTGGTGGTGAGAGCTGTGACTGGGATTGTTGTAGGCGAATGGTGGTGAGAACTGTGACTGGGAGTGCTGTAGACGAGTGGTGGTGAGAGCTGTGACTGAGAGTGTTGTAGGCGAGTGGTGGTGAGCGCTGTGACTGGGAGTGCTGTAAGCGAGTGGTGGTCAGAGATGTGACTGAGAGAGTTGTAGGCGAGTGGTGGTGAGAGCTGTGACCGGGAGTGCCGTAGGCGAGTGGTGGTGAGAGCTGTGACTAGGAGTGTTGTAGGCGAGTGGTGGTGAGAATTGTGACTAAAAGTGTTGTAGGCGAGTGGTGGTGAGAGCTGTGACTAGGAGTGCTGTAGGTGAATGGTGGTCAGAGCTGTGACTGAGAGTTTTGTTGGCGAGTGTGGTGACAGCTGTGACTGTGAGTGTGGTAAGCGATTAAGCCAGTAAAACATTGAGCTGAGAGATTGTTGTGAGTGGTGAGTAGGAGCTGTGAATGGGAGTGTTCAAGGCAGGAGGTGGTGAGCCGTGACTGGGAGGTGTTCAGGCGAGTGGTGGTGAAGCTGTGACTACTGAGGTGTTGTAGGCAGAGTGGTGGTGAGCTGCGATTAGGAGTGTTGTAGGCGAGAGGTGGTGAGGCTGTGACTAGGAGTGTTGTAGGCAGTGGTGGTGAGACTTGGGGTGCTGGGAGTGTTGTAGGCAGAGTGGTGGTGAGAGCTGTGACTAGGGTGTTGTAGGCAGTGGTGGTGAGAGCTGTGACTGGGGTGTTGTAGGCGAATGCTGGTGAGACCTGTGACTAAGAGTGTAAGCGAGTGGTGGTGAGAGCTGTGACAGGAGTGTTCTAGGCGAGTGGTGGTGAGATCAGCTGACTAGGAGTGTTGTAGGCGAGAGGTGGTGAGGCTGTGACTTGGGTGCTGTGGCGAGTGGTGGTGAGAGCTGTGACTGGAAGTGTTGTACGTGTGGTGGTGAGCTGTGACGGAAGGCTGGGGCGTGTGGTGGTGAGGCTGTGTCTGGGAGCGTTGGAGGCGAGTGGTGGTGAGCTGTGACTGGGAGTGTTGTAGGCGAGTAGTGGTTAGAGCTGTGACTGGGAGTGCTGTAGGCGGATGGTGGTGAGCTGTGACAGGAGGTTTTAGGCGAGTGGTGGTGAGCTGTGACTGGAAGTGTTGTAGGCGGAGTGGTTGGTGAGGGCTGTGACTAGTAGTGCTGTAGGTGAGTGGTGGTCAGAGCTGTGACTGGGGAAGTTTGTTGGCAGTAGTGGTGAGAGCTGTGACTGTGAGTGTAGTAGGCGAGTGGCGGTAAGAGCAGTGACTGAGATTGTCGTAGGCGAGTGGTGGTGAAACTGTGACTGGGAGTGTTGAGCGAGTGGTGGTGAGCCGTTGACTGGGAACTGAAGGCGAGTGGTGGTGAGGCCGTGACTGGGAGTGTTGTAGGCGAGTGATGGTGGGCTGTGACTAGGAGTTTTGTTGGAAGTGGTGGTGAGAGATGAGACTAGAGTGGTGCAGGCGAGTGGTGGTAGAGCTGTGACTGGGAGTGTTGTAGGCGAGTGGTGGTGAGAGCTGTGACTGGGAGTGTTGTAGGCGAGTGGTGATGGGATCTTGACATGGAGTGTTAGGCAGTGGTGGTGAGGAGCTGTGGCTGGATTGTTGTAGGCGAGTGGTGGTGAGAGCTGTGACTGGGAGTGTTGTAGGCGGTGGTGGTGAGAGCTGTGACTGGGAGTCTTGTCGGCGAGTGGTGATGAGGCTGTGACTGGGAGTGTTGTAGCAGTGGTGGTGAGCTGTGACTGGGAGTGTTGTAGGCGAGTGCTGGTGAGCTGAGCTAAGAGTGTTGTATGCGAGGTGGTGGTGAGAGCTGTGACTAAGGTGTTGTAGGCGAGTGGTGGTGAGCTGCGACTGGGAGTGTGGTGGGCGTGAGTGGTGAAGGTGTGACTGGAGTGTTGTGGGCGGTGGTGGTGAGACTTGTGACTCGGAGTTTTGTAGTCAGTGGTGGTGAGAGCCGTGACCATGAGTGCTGTGAGGCGGTGGTGGTGAGGCGTGACTGGGAGTGTTGTACACGTGTGGTGGCAGGCTGTGACTTGGAATGCTGTAGGCGTGTGGTGGTGAGACTTGACTGGGAGTTATGGAGGCGAGTGGTGGTGAGATCTGGGACTGGAGTTTTGTTGGCGAGTGGTGGTGAGAGCTGTGACTGGGAGTGCTGTCGCCGAGTGGTGATCAGAGATGGTACTGGGAGGGTTGGGCGAGTGGTGGTGAGCTGTGACTGGAGTGCTGTAGGCGAGTGGTGGTGAGAGCTGTGACTAGGGTGTTGTGAGCGACAGGTGGTGAGAGCTGTGACTAGGGTGTTGGAGGCGGAGTGCTGGTGCGAACTGTGACTAAGAGTGCTGTAGGGAAGTGGTGGTCAGAGATGTGACTGGGAGTGTTGTAAGAGTGGTTGTCAGGCTGTGACTAGAGTGTTGTAGGCAAGTGGTGGTCAAACCTGTGACTGAGGAGTTTTGTTGGCGAGTAGTGGTGAGTTGTGACTGGGACTGCAGTAGGCGAGGTGGTGGTGAGCAGTGACTGGGTTATTTGGGCGGTGGTGGTGAGCTCTGACAAGTGTTGGCAGTGGTTGTAGGGCTTGTGACTGGGAGTGTTGTAGGCGAGTGGTGGTGAGCTGTGATTGGGAGTGTTGTAGGCGAGTGGTGGTGAGAGGTGTGACTGGGAGTGTTGTAGGCGAGGAGTGCTGGTGAGCTGTGACTAAATTTAATAGCAGAGTGGTGGTGAGAGCTGTGATTAGGAGTGTTGTAGGCGAGTGGTGGTGAGAGCTGTGACTTGGTGTTTGTAGGCAGGTGTTGGTGAGCCGTTACTCGCAGTGTTGTGGGCGAGTGGTGGTGAGATCGTGTGGAGTGTTGTGAAGCTTGAGTGTTGAGCTGTGACTTGGAATGCTGTAGGCGAGTGGTGGTGAGAACTGTGACTGGGAGTGTTGTGGGAGGTGGTGATGGAGCTGTGACTGCAGGAGTGTTGGCGTGAGTGGTGGAGTGAGCTGTGACTGGAGTGCTGTGGGCAAGTGGTGGTCAGAGATGTGGCTGGGAGGTTGTGGGCAGTGGTGGTCAAAGATGTGACTGGGAGTGTTGTAAGGAGTGGTGGTCATAGCTGTGACTAGGAGTGCAGTATGTAGGTTGGTCATAGCTGTGACTGAGATTGTTGTTAGTGGTGGCTGTGAGTGTAGTAGGCGAGTGGCGGTGAGAACTGTGACTAGGAGTGTTGTGGGCGGAGTGCTGGTGAGGCTGTGACTAAGGTGTTGTGGGCGAGTGGTGGTGAGGCTGTGACAGGGTGTTGTAGGCGAGTGTTGGTGAGGCCGTTACTGTGGAGTGTTGTTAGGCGAGTGGTGGTGTAGAGGCCGTAGTGGGGAGTTGTGGAAGCTTGTTGTGTTGAGAGCTGTGACTTGGGATGTTGTGGGCGGTGGTGGTGAGAACTGTGAGTAATGGGTGTTGTGTGGAGGTGGTGGTGAGGCTGTTGACTAGGGGTGTTGTGGCGAGTGGGTGGGGTGAGGCTGCGACTAGGGTGTGGTGGGGCGAGGTGGTGAGGCTGTGACTAGGGTGTGTGTGGTGGTGGGTGGGTGAGACTTGTGGGTGGGTATGTTGTGGGCAGTGGTTGTGAGCTGTGATTAGGAGTGTTGCAGGCAGTGGTGGTGGGAACTGGGACTGGAAGTGTTGTAGGCAGATTGCTGGTGAGACCTGTGACTAGAGTGTGGTGGTGAAGCTGTGAGCTAGGGTGTTCTGGGCAGTGGTGGTTGAGATCAACGACTAGGGTGTTGTGGAGGCGAAGGTGGTGAGCTGTGACTAGGAGTGTTGGCAGGTGGTGGTGAGCTGCCAGCAGGTTTGTGGGCGAGTGTTGGTGAGCCGTTGCTGCATGTTGTAGGTGGTGGTGGTGAGAGCCATGATTGGAGTTGTAGGCGAGGTGGTGAGGCTGTGACTGAATGCTGTGGGCGAGTGGTGGTGAGCTTTGACTGGGTGTTGCAGGCGAGTGGTGATGAGGCTGTGACTGGGTGTGGCGTGGTGGGGAAGCTGTGACTAGGGTGCTGTGGGCAAGTGGTGGTCAGAGATGTGACTGGGAGAGTTGTGGGCGTGTGGTGGTCAGAGATGTGACTGTAGTGTTGTAAGAGAGTGGTGGTCATAGCTGTGACTAGGAGTGCAGTATGCTGGTGTTGGTCAGAGCTGTGACTGAGAGTGTTGTTGGCGAGTGGTGGTGAGGGCTTTGACTGTTAGGTGTGGTAGGTGGTGGTGGTGAGCAGTGGGATTGTTGGAGGCAGTGGTGGTGAGAGCTGTGACTGGGAGTGTTGTGAGCAGTGATGGTGAGGTGCTGTGACTGAGAGTGTTGTGGGCAGTGGTGGTGGCTCTGTGGCTGGGGGGTGCTGTAAGCGAGTAGTGGTCAGAGATGTGGCTAGCAGAGAGTTGTGGGGAGTGGTGGTGGGAGGCTGTGGCTTGGAGTGTTGTGGCGGAAGTGGTGGTGGGACCTGTGGCTAAAGTGTTGTGGGCGAGTGGTGATGGGGGGCTGTGGTGGGAGTGTTGTAGGCGAGTGGTGGTGGGAGGCTCTGACTGAGGGTGTTGTGGGCGAGTGGTGGTGAGAGCTGTGACTATGAGTGTTGTTGGCGAGTGGTGGTGAGGCTGTGACTGGGGTGCTGTAGCAGGTGGTGGTGAGAGCTGTGACTAAGTGTTGTAGGCGAGAGGTGGTGAGGTGTGACTGGGACTGTGTAGGCGAGGTGGTGAGGCTGTGACTAGGGTTTGTAGGCGAGTGGTGGTGAGGGCCGTGAGCTGGCAGTTGTGGGCGAGTGGTGGTGAGACATGACAAGGGTGTGTTGTGCGATGTGGTGGCGAGCTGTGACTGGGAGTTTTGTAGGCAGTGGTGGTGGGTGAGAGCTGTGAGCTGGGAGTGCTGTAGGCGTGTGGTGATCAGGGGTTTGACTGGGAGGGTTGTGGGCGAGTGGTGGTGAGAGCTGTGGCTACAGGAGTGTTGTGGCGAGAGGTGGTGAGGGACTGTGACTGGAAGTGTGTAGGCAGAGTGCAGGTGAGCTGTGACTAAGAGAGTGCAGAGCAAGTGGTGGTCAGAGATGTGACTGGGAGAGTTAGGCGAATGGTGGTGAGATGTATCTAGGAGTGTTGTTGAGAGTGGGTGGTCAGAGCTGTGACTTGGGGTGCTGTGGGCAAGTGGTGGTCAGAGCTTGACTGGTGTGGGCAGTGGTTGTGAGACTTGTGACTGTGGGGTGTTGTAGGCGAGTGGTGGTGGCTGTGATTAGGGTGTTGTAGGCGGGTGGTGGTGAGAGGTGTGACTGTGTGAGTGTTGTGGCGAGGTGCTGGTGAGAGCTGTGTGGAGAGAGTGTTGTGGAGGGTGGTGTTGGGAGCTGTGACTAGGTGTTGTGGGCAGTGGTGGTGAAGCGACTGCTGGGAGTGTTGTGGGGCAGAAGGTGGTAGAGCTGTGAATAGGAGTGTTGTGGCTGTGTGGTGAGGGCTGTGACTTGGGTTTGTGGGCGGGTGTTGGTGAGAGCCATTGCAGTGTTGTGGGCGGTGGTGGTGAGACAGTGGTGCGAGTGTTGGTTGAGGTGTTGACGCTGTGACTTGGAATGCTGTGGGGTGGTGGGGGCTGTGACTGGGGTGTTGTGGGCAGGTGGTGGTGAGGCTGTGACAAGGAGGTGCTGTGGGACAAGTGTGCAGGTCAGAGATGTGACTGCAGGAGGATTTGTGAAGATCGAGGTGGTGGTCAGAGATGTGACTGGGGTGTTTTAGAGAGTGGT
>NW_024731229.1:0-19653 GCF_018991925.1 Homarus americanus | reverse complement strand
TAAACCCCGAAAAAATACTATACTAGTGACTCTAATTGTGTTACCCAATATTATACGAAATAATACTATAAAACATAATAATAAACACACTAATAGTGTATATTAGTTGAATGCACAATCTGATGAGAAATCAAAAAAAAAAAAAAAAACATAACAATAACCTAGAAAGAGTGTAGAGTATTTTTGTGCAAACTATTATACTAGTAGATGGTCTAAGATAACTGTATGTGAAGGAAAAGGTGTGCTCTCCACTCAAACTTGTTTTTTATGAAATCTCCTACTCCCCAGATGAGCGGTACGCCCAATGGGAAACAAAACGTGGCACATAACACGCCGCCCGCCAGCTCTGGCTCGGTGAATAGGAATCAGTAATCGGGCGGAGTATAAACAACACCGCCGCCAATGTGCTCCTCCCATCTCTGAGGAAATCTGGCGGGCAACTTAGTATTATATTAGCATGTAATAATAATAACAATAATAATAATAATAATAATACTACTACTACTAATAATAATAATAATATTAATAATAATAATATTAATAATAATAACATGCAATTTCATTTTATAACACATACAAACAAAATAGTGTATAGCCTACTATACTTAACTATAATAGGTTAGGTTGCGTAGGAGGATCTAAAAAGTACAGTAGTATACACACACACACACACACTTCGCTACTATATGCCAGACGCTCCCCCGGCTTGACACAACCACTCTCCCTGCTTACCTACCAGCCCCCCCCCTTCCCACTGACTTAGTAGAAGTATTTGAAATAGCAAAACGCCTGGACAAACTAAAATTAAAACGCTCTACCACCCCCATTGACTTACCAATGAAACGCTTCAAGGAGTTCTCCCCGGAGCTTGCTAAACCCCTATGCTCCATCATCAATGCTTCTCTCAGTCAAGCCAGATGCCCAGCTGACTGGAAGACCTCTTATGTATCACCAGTGCCCAAGCCAACCAACCCACAATCCTTAAATCAGCTACGACCTATTGCAATCACCCCAATACCCAGCCTAATCTGTGAAAGTTTTGTGTTCGACTGGCTGGGCTTTTGCTGATATTGCAGGAGTCGTAGTAGACCCTCAGCAATTTGGCAACATGAAAACTTCCTCCACCACTGACTGACTGACTGTCTTGTCAGCTTTCTCGATTACATATACCGCCATCTCGAGAAACGAAAAACGTCTGTAGCTGTCGCCTTCATTGATTTCACTAAAGCGTTCGACCTAGTCGACCACAATATAATCATCAACTAAGCTATTGACCTCGGGCTTCGGAGAAGTCTTATTATACCAGGGCTTACAGACTTCCTCAGTGACCGACGCCAAGCTGTACGCTTCCGAGGGGCTGGTTCCAATCTTCAGTCACTCACACCCGTATGTCCCCAAGGCACCAAGATGGGACCACTTGCTTCCCTTATGCTCATCAATGATGCCCTAAGAGAAACCCCTGCTCGAAAGGGAACATGTCGACGACCCACCATTGGGATCAGCGCCAACAATTTGCCCAAACTATACCGCCCTCATGATTTATTGAACAGTCTCCAAAACTGGGCCACCAACAAAATTACGGTTATAACATCAACCCCCTCCGACATTGTCCCACCTCCTCCATTACTTCTAGGTCCGAACACACCTATAGTTTTAGATTCCACGAAGCCTCGGCGTCACCATAGACAACAAACTAAATTAGAAACCACACGTCAGTGAAGTTATCAAATCCTCCAGTTTCTGTCTCCACCTCCTACGCCGACTCAAGTCCCTCGGTGTTCCTGCACACGAGCTCCTCAGTGTTTACACAACATTCATACTTCCCAAGCTCACCTATGCCTCCTCCACCTGGTCTTCCTCCCTAAATGCCACACAACGTAAACACCTAGAAAAAGTGCAAAAGAGGCCATGCAAGATTATTCTCTCCCCTTCCTACTCCACATATCAAGAAGCGCTCAACACACTGACCGACCCTTTAGACTCTCACTGACCATCACCACGACCTCATCTGCCAATTTGGTAAGAAGCTTCTACACCGGCTCCTACTACCATCTGAGATCCCTAGTCCGAGAATTGCTCTTCGACACCACAACCGCATCCAGCCCATACGTGCACGAACTGATCGCTATAAGAACAGCCCAGTCCCAACCATTGTAAAAATTATCGATAACTTGTAATAAATCAGTGTACCCACTCCCAGTAAACACTACTCCTTGCACTGTCACTATGTTGAAATGAACTGTAGTTTGAGCTTTTCCCCAGCTAGTTATTATATGTCTTATTTGTGTCACTCATGTTACTTGTATATTATTTGTAATTCGTAACCCATTCCCCAAATATGTAACTGTATATTTTCAGCCTTCTGGCTGCCAAGCACTTTCAATAAACCGTTAATTATTATTATTATTATTATTTATATGTTGTCCGATACCAACTCACTCCCCTGAACCCTCCTCCCCACCGGACTATCAACAAGTTCTTGCCATAAGGTACTATCTCATTTGGCAAAGGAATGGAACCAGTGATGAATAGTGGTGAACAGTGCTTAACTCAGTGAAAAACAACGCGGCAGTTGAGTCTTACCCAAGCTAGCTAACCACCTTCACACAGTGAGGTCCCAGGTACCCAGTTATACTTCCCCTGAGACTCCACGATAGAGAGGCCTGGGACCACACCTCACCCACTTGAATGAGTGAGTCATGTCGACCACGTGGTGTCCCCAAGATGCTACGACACCACGTAGTGAATGTTTTGCTACAGCATCATCATGTGAAGTTCCTCATAACACCATCTGTGAGGTAACTGCTACATCATCAGGCCCCTCATAACGCCATCTGTGAGGGAGTTACTACACCACGTGTCTGGTGTTCAACACCTCACCTTACATGATCTACGCGTGCAAACATTAATCTGTATGTTCACTGTGTGCTCCTTCACCTATCTCTAATGAGGGCTTTTGTTAAACCACCAATGTATGTACTAAGTCATTTGTGTCCAATGTATACTTTCGAAAAGCCCTTGTTTGGGGCAGGTAGGAGAGAGTAGTCGTCATTATTGTCCAAGCCACATTATTTATTTCTATATATAAGTAATGTAGGCTGGTTTTTAAATACCTCAATCCCCTAACGGTGCTGTTTGTATATTAAGAAATACCGAAGCCATACAGTACAACACCAGCGAATATGAAGTATCACTGTAACCGGCAACTGTTACTCACTCATACCTACATACATATATAGAGTCTTTACAGAATGATAGCAGACACGGGGAAGACGAACAACAAGAGGAGAAGAGTTAGAAGAAAATCAACTTCAAGCTAAGAAGAAGAATACCAAGACATTTCCTCCAAACAACAAAACAACACACACAATCAAGCCGACCAAACACTGAGAAACCATGGCGGAACCCAACATGCACCGGACGCTTGACCTGACTCTATCCTGCCGCATCCAGGCGAGTTGCTGCTTAAAGTCCCTCACGCAAGCGCTGTTTAGCCACTGCACCTATTCTCTCCTCCTAAAATTCACTTCAATCCCCCCTGCCACTAGCATGTTATGTATGTATGTATGTATGTATGTATGCATGAATGATAACTGCAACTTTGCGTATTAAAACTCATTACTCTTACCGAAGTAATATAGTGCGTGGTTATGTTATGTCATGTTAGGATAGATTATAAACTACATTGGGTTACATTTCGTGAGGTTCGGTGACGCTACAGGAAGTTAGGTGAGGTACCTGGAGGTTAGGTGAATGTTGACTGACTGACTGACAATTATTAGGAAGTGGTTCCAACACGTTCACGCACAACCTATACTCATACCACAAGTCCAGAATTAGAGAGGATCATGTTATTGGATATATTTTCAACGATTTACTCAGTGTCTAACCAACTCTTTAGCGATTTAAATGTGGACCTAAAAGTAGGTCCGTATATTTGTTTGTCGTGGTGGTGGTGGTGGTGGTGGTGGTGTGCGCCCGTCCATCAGGTTGATTAACCACCAAAACCATAAAGGGTGCGGCCTTGCCGTTTCAGGGCATACACCACATCCATGGCGGTGACGGTCTTCCTTTTTGCGTGCGCGGTGTAGGTGACGGCGTCACGGATGACGTTCTCCAGAAACACCTTGAGGACGCCGCGGGTCTCCTCGTAGATGAGGCCGGATATACGTTTAACACCTCCACGCCGAGCTAGACGACGAATGGCGGGCTTGGTGATACCCTGGATGTTGTCACGAAGCACCTTACGATGACGCTTGGCGCCACCCTTTCCAAGTCCCTTGCCTCCTTTGCCTCGTCCAGTCATGTTGTTGTGGTTGCTACTACAGGTGGTCCTGTTGTGGCTTCGCCCACGGTTTGGTGGGAGTAGGTGGCGTGCTGTGGACGCAGCGGTAGTATCGTTCATCCAAGGCCGTCCCTCCCTCTTGGAGGTGGGGCGTAGCTTGCGGATGACGCATGCGGCACTCGTGGCCAATGAGGTGGCCACTGAGGTGGAGAATGTCTGTATATAAGCCCGCCCGCCTGCCAGGCCGCCCGTATTTACTATTTTGTCGTCGAGATGGCCCGTACTAAACAGACTGCCCGCAAGTCCACTGGAGGCAAGGCTCCACGGAAGCAGCTTGCCACCAAGGCAGCTCGCAAGTCCGCCCCAGCCACCGGTGGTGTCAAGAAGCCCCATCGTTACAGGCCCGGAACCGTCGCCCTTCGTGAGATCCGTCGTTACCAGAAGAGCACAGAGCTACTCATCAGGAAGCTGCCCTTCCAGCGCCTGGTGCGTGAGATCGCCCAGGATTTCAAGACTGACCTGCGCTTCCAGTCGTCTGCCGTCATGGCTTTGCAGGAAGCCTCTGAGGCTTACCTGGTGGGTCTTTTCGAGGACACCAACCTGTGTGCCATTCACGCCAAGCGCGTTACCATCATGCCCAAGGACATCCAGCTGGCCCGGCGCATCCGCGGAGAGCGTGCTTAAGTCCTCTTCCTTGGGGAAAAAGAAAAAGCACAACAAAACCTACCAGACATCTATAACTCGGCCCTTCTCAGGGCCAAAGAACTGTTCTGAAGATAATTTTCATGACAATCGAAATGGTTGGTGGTAGGAGAGCGTTAATTTCGGTTACCCAAATCGCCTAACGGTAAGTTGGTAACATTCGTGCAGGCACGAATGTATAGTAGGTCATCAATTCGGGAGGTGGGTGGGTGCAACAAACAAGAGCCAGTAACAAATAAATATATAAAGAATAAGTAAGTAAATAAATAAATAAAATAAAAGAAAATACAATAAAATACAATAAAATAAAATAAATTGTTTACATGAAATAGGCGTGCTGCAAACATGAAATGAAGCCCAAACACACTCCATGTATGTCACTTTGCAGTGGGTGTAAAAGTACTCCACGCAGAATTTATTTATTTATTTATTATGTTTCGATTTAGTCCGGTTTCTACGCCAATAGAGAATGCAGATTATTATAATTTTTTTTTTTTTTTATTTCCCTCTCAATATATCACTGTCGGTAACTGTCTCTTTAACATGTAACTGTGGCTCCGATGGAGCCGATTAAGTTGTAGTAGTGGGATGGCGTGTTTGTTGTGCACAAGTAACCTCTTACTTGGAAGAGGTGTACTTGGTGACAGCCTTGGTGCCCTCAGACACTGCATGCTTGGCCAGTTCACCGGGCAGCAAGAGTCGGACAGCTGTCTGGATTTCCCGACTTGTAATGGTGGAGCGTTTGTTGTAGTGCGCCAGGCGGGAAGCCTCGGCAGCGATGCGCTCGAAGATGTCGTTCACGAAAGAGTTCATGATGGACATAGCTTTGGAGGAGACTCCTGTGTCGGGGTGCACTTGCTTCAGTACCTTGTAGATGTAGATGCTGTAGCTTTCCTTCCTCCTGCGCTTCTTCTTCTTGTCACCCTTGGCAATGGCCTTCTGGGCCTTTCCAGCCTTCTTGGCAGCCTTTCCGGAAGTTTTGGGAGGCATGGCGGCACAGTTACTCGTGGCGCGGAGCGAGAGAATTGAAAACTGGCCTGACTAACTTTTCCTTATATACCGAGCGGGCCGCTCAGGATCAGACTGGCTGCAGCTACGGCTCTCTTACATTGGTTGGGTCCGCGTGACGGCCACCTGGCCTGATCCTGAGCTTGGTATAAAAGACCAAGGTGGCGGGCGGAAATTTAACTCCTATCACGAAAAGCAGCAGCAGCAACATGTCAGGACGCGGCAAGGGAGGCAAGGTGAAGGGCAAGTCAAAGTCCCGTTCTAGCAGGGCCGGACTCCAGTTCCCCGTGGGTAGGATCCACCGTCTCTTGCGTAAAGGCAACTATGCTGAGCGTGTTGGTGCAGGTGCCCCTGTGTACCTTGCAGCCGTCATGGAGTACCTGGCAGCAGAAGTGCTCGAGCTGGCCGGTAACGCCGCCCGCGACAACAAGAAGACCCGCATTATCCCGCGTCATCTTCAGCTTGCCATTCGCAATGACGAGGAGCTGAACAAGCCCCTATCTGGAGTCACCATTGCCCAAGGGGGTGTCCTTCCTAACATCCAAGCTGTGCTCCTCCCCAAGAAGACAGAGAAGAAATAAGAACCCAAGGTTCGTTCACACAAGACAACCTAACCAAACAGGCTCCTTTCGGAGCCACAGGATATCACTTAAAGAGAGAAATATACGACATCAACGTTTTGCAGGATAACACTCTATTTTACGTGTAATTAGCATAGTCTTGTGGAAATTGAGTGAAATTGATTTTGAATGGTGTAGATGTGAAGGGCGGTTGTGGGGGCCTGGGGTGGGGACTTAAACGGGACTTAGAAGGGCGCAAGAAGCAGCAGCAGCAGCAGCAGCAGCCAGGGAGGCGACCTTATTTTCAGTCAGGTTCATACACAAAGAAATACATCAGATTCATTGACAGTACAGTACACATTTACCAGTGTGGGCTAGCCAATTTGGGATAAAGAGCAAGAATGTAATGTCCTCAATGAAGTAATGACATAGTTCAAGATACAATAAGTGAGGTGGCCTGAAGTCTTTGACAGTGTCCCATTCAATAATATAGTGCTTTAAAGGTGTATCACCAAGTTTACATGCTGAGTGTTCCGGTATGGGTACAGCGTTACTAACTAGCCAGATGTGTCTGTATCCTAACCTAATTCTGGCCACGACTACATCACACAGGCAAGTTGTTTGGACACTCTTCCTAGCCCCCTTGGTCCCTGTTCACCTACCTACTGTAGCAGTAAGTAGGTACCTGTTGTAAATCGAAAGGTTGCCAATTCGTAATCAGGGAAAGTTGTTTGAGCTTCTAAACTTGAACTGACATAATCCGAGGAGTGGTGACCCGAGGATCACAGACACTATCTCTCCCACTACAAATCCTTTCCTAACCTCCTGCTCCTTCCTCTGTCCTCCCCAAATTTAACCATGCTATCGCAAAGGTAATAATACAGGTAGAGACAACAACATATTTTCCTATTGTCTTATTATATATTAATAACAGAAACGCTGCCGCCATCCTGGAGGCTTTACATTGTCTCACTGTTCATTCCCTCCACAATTCTTCCTCTTACTTCTTCTTCTTCTTCCACCAATACTTTATTAACGGTGTATGTAAGTTTCACCATGTTTTGCACTCCAGCGGTAGAGCAAAGTATATTTTGTTAGCAATAAACCAAAAGCATATTTTATGGCCTAATCATCACTACATAGAACACCACCCATAAAGCATGATACTAGTAGACCACAAACTGCTATAAACACCCAAAGCATATTTTATTGCCTAATCATCCATCACTACATAGAACACCACTCATAAAGCATGATACTATTAGACCACAAACTGCTATAAACCCCGAAAATATACTATACTAGTGACTCTAATTGTGTTACCCAATATTATACGAAATAATACTATAAAACATAATAATAAACACACTAATAGTGTATATTAGTTGAATGCACAATCTGATGAGAAGTCAAAAAAAAAAAAACAACATAACAATAACCTAGAAAGAGTGTAGAGTATTTTTGTGCAAACTATTATACTAGTAGATGGTCTAAGATAACTGTATGTGAAGGAAAAGGTGTGCTCTCCACTCAAACTTTCTTTTTATGAAATCTCCTACTCCCCAGCTGAGCGGTACGCCCAATGGGGAAATGTCAAAATGGCATAGAATATGCTGCCTGCCAGCTCTTGGCTCGGCAATAGAATCAGTAACGGGCGAGTAAACAACATCGCTGCCAATGTGCTTCCTCCCATCTCTTGAGAGGAAACTATGGCAACTGAGAATATATTAGCATGCACAATAATAACAATATTAATAATAATACCACTACTAATACTACTAATAATAATACTACTACTATTTAATAATAATAATAACAATGGTTAATAATAATAATAATATTGGGTCATTAACATGCAATTTCATTTTATAACACATACAAACAAAATAGTGTATAGCCTACTATACTTAACTATAATAGGTTAGGTTGCGTAGGAGGATCTAAAAAGTACAGTAGTATATACACACACACACACACACACATACACACACACACACACACTTCTGCTACTATATGCCAGACGCTCCCACGGCTTGACACAACCACTCTCCCTGCTTACCTACCAGCCCCCCTTCCCACTGACTTAGTAGAAGAATTTGAAGTAGCAAAACGCCTGGACAAACCAAAATTAAAACGCTCTACCACCCCCATTGATTACCAATGAAACTCTTCAAGGAGTTCTCCCCGGAGCTTGCTAAACCCCTATGCTCCATCATCAATGCTTCTCTCAGTCAAGCCAGATGCCCAGCTGACTGGAAGACCTCTTATGTATCACCAGTGCCCAAGTCAACCAGCCCACAATCCTTAAATCAGCTACGACCTATTGCAATCACCCCAATACCCAGCCTAATCTGTGAAAGTTTTGTGTTCGACTGGCTGGGCTTTTGCTGATATTGCAGGAGTCGTAGTAGACCCTCAGCAATTTGGCAACATGAAAACTTCCTCCACCACTGACTGACTGTCTTGTCAGCTTTCTCGATTACATATACCGCCATCTCGAGAAACGAAAAACGTCTGTAGCTGTCGCCTTCATTGATTTCACTAAAGCGTTCGACCTAGTCGACCACAATATAATCATCAACAAAGCTATTGACCTAGGGCTTCGGAGAAGTCTTATTATACCATGGCTTACAGACTTCCTCAGTGACCGACGCCAAGCTGTACGCTTCCGAGGGGCTGGCTGTCTCCACCTTTCAGTCACTCACCTGTGGCGTCCCCCAAGGCACCAAGATGGGACCACTCTGCTTCCTTATGCTCATCAATGATGCCGTAAGAGAAACCCCTGCTCGCTGGAAAAATGTCGACGACTCCACCATTGGGATCAGCGTCAACAATTCTGCTCCAAACTATACCGCCCTTCATGATTTATTGAACAGTCTCCAAAACTGGGCCACCAACAACCATGGTTATGCACATCAACCTCTCCTCCGACATTGTCCCACCTCCTTCCATTACTCTAGGTCCGAACACACTCCAGGTTTTAGATTCCACGAAGCTCCTCGGCGTCACCATAGACAACAAACTAAATTAGAAACCACACGTCAGTGAAGTTATCAACTCCTCCAGTTTCCGTCTCCACCTCCTACGCCGACTCAAGTCCCTCGGTGTTCCTGCACACGAGCTCCTCAGTGTTTACACAACATTCATACTTCCCAAGCTCACCTGGTCTTCTTCCCTAAATGCCACACAACGTAAACACCTAGAAAAAGTGCAAAAGAGGCCATGCAAGATTATTCTCTACCCTTCCTACTCCACATATCAAGAAGCGCTCAACACACTGACCCTTTAGACTCTCACTGACCATCACCACGACCTCATCTGCAAATTTGGTAAGAAGCTTCTACACCATCCCCGACACCGGCTCCTACTACCACCTGAGATCCCTAGTCCGAGAATTGCTCTTCGACACCACAACCGCATCCAGCCCAGCCCATACGTGCACGAACTGATCGCTATAAGAACAGCCCAGCCCCAACCATTGTAAAAATTATCGATAACTTGTAATAAATCAGTGTACTCACTCCCAGTAAACACTACTCCTTGCACTGTCACTATGTTGAAATGAACTGTAGTTTGAGCTTTTCCCCAGGTAGTTATTATATGTCTTATTTGTGTCACGCATGTTACTTGTATATTATTTGTAATTCGTAACCCATTCCCCAAATATGTAACTGTATATTTTCAGCCTTCTGGCTGCCAAGCTCTTTCAATAAACCGTTAATTATTATTATTATTATTATTATTTATATGTTGGCCCATACCAACTCACTCCCCTGAACCCTCCTCCCCACCGGACTATCAACAAGTTCTTGCCATAAGGTACTATCTCATTTGGCAAAGGAATGGAACCAGTGATGAATAGTGGTGAACAGTGCTTAACTCAGTGAAAAACAACTCGGCAGTTGAGTCTTACCCAAGCTAGCTAACCACCTTCACACAGTGAGGTCCCAGGTACCCAGTTATAATTCCCCTGAGACTCCACGATAGAGAGGCCTGGGACCACACCTCACCCACTTGAATGAGTGAGTCATGTCGACCACGTGGTGTCCCCAAGATGCTACGAGACACCACGTAGTGAGAATGTTTGCCACAGCATCATCATGAAGTTCCTCATAACAATTATCCTGTGAGGTAACTGCTACATCATCAGGCCCCTATACCGCCACATTCAGAGGGAGCATTACACCACGTGTCTGTGTTCAACACCTCACTCATATGATCTTACGTGCAAACATTAATCTGTATGTTCACCAGTGCCCTTCACCCATCTCTAATGAGGGCTTTTGCGCTAAAACCACCAATGTATGTACTAAGTCATTTGTGTCCAATGTATACTTTCGGAAAGCCCTTGTTTGGGGAAGGTAGGAGAGAGTAGTCGTCATTATTGTCCAAGCCACATTATTTATTTCTATATATAAGTAATGTAGGCTGGTTTTTAAATACCTCAATCCCCTAACGGTGCCGTTTGTATATTAAGAAATACCGAAGCCATACAGTACAACACCAGCGAATATGAAGTATCACTGTAACCGGCAACTGTTACTCACTCATACCTACATACATATATAGAGTCTTTACAGAATGATAGCAGACACGAGGAAGACGAACAACAAGAGGAGGAGAGTTAGAAGAAAATCAACTTCAAGCTAAGAAGAAGAATACCAAGACATTTCCTCCAAACAACAAAACAACACACACAATCAAGCCGACCAAACACTGAGAAACCATGGCGGAACCCAACATGCACCGGACGCTTGACCTGACTCTATCCTGCCGCATCCAGGCGAGTTGCTGCTTAAAGTCCCTCACGCAAGCACTGTTTAGCCACTGCACCTATTCTCTCCTCCTAAAATTCACTTCAATCCCCCCTGCCACTAGCATGTTATGTATGTATGAATGATAACTGCAACTTTGCGTATTAAAACTCAATACTCTTACCGAAGTAATATAGTGCGTGGTTACGTTATGTCATGTTAGGATAGATTATAAACTACATTGGGTTACATTTCGTGAGGTTCGGTGACGCTACAGGAAGTTAGGTGAGGTACCTGGAGGTTAGGTGAATGTTGACTGACTGACTGACTGACAATTATTAGGAAGTGGTTCCAACACGTTCACGCACAACCTATACTCATACCACAAGTCCAGAATTAGAGAGGATCATGTTATTGGATATATTTTCAACGATTTACTCAGTGTCTAACCAACTCTTTAGCGATTTAAATGTGGACCTAAAATTAGGTCCGTATATTTGTTTGTCGTGGTGGTGGTGGTGGTGTGCGCCCGTCCATCAGGTTGATTAACCACCAAAACCATAAAGGGTGCGGCCCTGCCGTTTCAGGGCATATACCACATCCATGGCGGTGACGGTCTTCCTTTTTGCGTGCTCGGTGTAGGTGACGGCGTCATGGATGACGTTCTCCAGAAACACCTTGAGGACGCCGCGGGTCTCCTCATAGATGAGGCCCGATATACGTTTAACACCTCCACGCCGAGCTAGACGACGAATGGCGGGCTTGGTGATACCCTGGATGTTGTCACGAAGCACCTTACGATGACGCTTGGCGCCACCCTTTCCAAGTCCCTTGCCTCCTTTGCCTCGTCCAGTCATGTTGTTGTGGTTGCTACTACAGATGGTCCTGGTGTGGCTTCGCCGAATCGAATCGAAATCGAAAAATGCTAGTGACAGGGGGGAAGGAGGTTCAGGAGAAGAATAAAGGGAGGATCGAAGTGAATTTTAGGAGGAGAGAACAGATGCAGTGGCTAAACACCGCTTGCGTGAGGGATTATAAGATGGGGGCAGCAGCAACAACCCGGCTGGACGCGGCAGGGAGGCGACAAGACAAGGCCAGGCTAGCGTCAGGTCAAGCGTCAGGTCAAGCGTCAGGTCAGGCGTCAGGTGCGTGTTGGGTTGGGCAATGGATGTTCAGTGCTTGGTCGGCTTGATTGTGTTTTGGTTTCTTGTGTGGAGGGGATGTCTTGGTCTTCTTAGCTTGATGTCGATTTTCTTCTCTCTCTCCTTCTCTTCTTGCTCTCTTGAATTGTCCATTCGTTTGTGTTTGGGTCTTCTTGTTCGTCTTCCTCGTATTTTAAGTCCTCATAGGTGTGGAAGAATTCAGAGAGGGAGAGGTTGACCACGTGGGCTTCAGCACCACTGGCCGCGTGGGCTTCAGCACCACTGGCCGCGTGGGCTTCAGCACCACGGGCCACGTGGTGTTCTTGGTTCTGTGTGGTGGGCTGCTTCTGTTGAGTTTTCTTTTCTTGGTTTTTCTTTACTGCTGGTTTTTTCTTTTCTTGGGAGCGTACAGCAAGGAGGGCCTCTTTGTAGCTCAGTTTTTTCTCAAGGCGAGCCTTGGCTACCCTGCATTCCGCTTCGCCCACGGTTTGGTGGGAGTAGGTGGCGTGCTGTGGACGCAGCGGTAGTATCGTTCATCCAAGGCCGTCCCTCCCTCTTGGAGGTGGGGCGTAGCTTGCGGATGACGCATGCGGCACTCGTGGCCAATGAGGTGGCCACTGAGGTGGAGAATGTCTGTATATAAGCCCGCCCGCCTGCCGGGCCGCCCGTATTGACTATTTCGTCGTCGAGATGGCCCGTACTAAACAGACTGCCCGCAAGTCCACTGGAGGCAAGGCTCCACGGAAGCAGCTTGCCACCAAGGCAGCTCGCAAGTCCGCCCCAGCCACCGGTGGTGTCCAGAAGCCCCATCGTTACAGGCCCGGAACCGTCGCCCTTCGTGAGATCCGTCGTTACCAGAAGAGCACAGAACTACTCATCAGGAAGCTGCCCTTCCAGCGCCTGGTGCGTGAGATCGCCCAGGATTTCAAGACTGACCTGCGCTTCCAGTCGTCTGCCGTCATGGCTCTGCAGGAAGCCTCTGAGGCTTACCTGGTGGGTCTTTTCGAGGACACCAACCTGTGTGCCATTCACGCCAAGCGCGTTACCATCATGCCCAAGGACATCCAGCTGGCCCGGCGCATCCGCGGAGAGCGTGCTTAAGTCCTCTTCCTTGAGGAAAAAGAAAAAGCACAACAAAACCTACCAGACATCTATAACTCGGCCCTTCTCAGGGCCAAAGAACTGTTCTGAAGATAATTTTCATGACAATCGAAATGGTTGGTGGTAGGAGAGCGTTAATTTCGGTTACCCAAATCGCCTAACGGTAAGTTGGTAACAGTCGTGCAGGCACGAATGTATAGTAGGTCATCAATTCGGGAGGTGGGTGGGGGCAAAAAACAAGAGCTAGTAACAAATTAATATATAAAGAATAAGTAAGTAAATAAATAACTAAAATAAAAGAAAATTCAATAAAATAAAATAAAATGAATTGTTTACATGAAATAGGCGTGCTGCAAACAAGAAATGAAACCCAAACACACTCCATGTATGTCACTTTGCAGTGGGTGTAAAAGTACTCCACGCAGAATTTATTTATTTATTTATTTATAATGTTTCGATTTAGTCCTGTTTCTACGCCAATAGAGAATGCAGATTATTATAATTTTTTTTTATTTATTTCCCTCTCAATATATTTGTGTCGGTAACTGTCTCTTTAACATGTAACTGTGGCTCCGAAGGAGCCGATTAAGTTGTAGTAGTGGGATGGCGTGTTTGTTGTGCACAAGTAACCTCTTACTTGGAAGAGGTGTACTTGGTGACAGCCTTGGTGCCCTCAGACACGGCATGCTTGGCCAGTTCACCGGGCAGCAAGAGTCGGACAGCTGTCTGGATTTCCCGACTTGTAATGGTGGAGCGTTTGTTGTAGTGCGCCAGGCGGGAAGCCTCGGCAGCGATGCGCTCGAAGATGTCGTTCACGAAAAAGTTCATGATGGACATAGCTTTGGAGGAGACTCCTGTGTCGGGGTGCACTTGCTTCAGTACCTTGTAGATGTAGATGCTGTAGCTTTCCTTCCTCCTGCGCTTCTTCTTCTTGTCACCCTTGGCAATGGCCTTCTGGGCCTTTCCAGCCTTCTTGGCAGCCTTTCCGGAAGTTTTGGGAGGCATGGCGGCACAGTTACTCGTGGCGCGGAGCGAGAGAATTGAAAACTGGCCCGACTAACTTTTCATTATATACCGAGCGGGCCGCTCAGGATCAGACTGGCTGCAGCTACGGCTCTCTTACATTGGTTGGGTCCGCGAGACGGCCACCTGGCCTGATCCTGAGCTTGGTATAAAAGACCAAGGTGGCGGGCGGAAATTTAACTCCTATCACGAAAAGCAGCAGCAGCAACATGTCAGGACGCGGCAAGGGAGGCAAAGTGAAGGGCAAATCAAAGTCCCGTTCTAGCAGGGCCGGACTCCAGTTCCCCGTGGGTAGAATCCACCGTCTCTTGCGTAAGGGCAACTATGCTGAGCGCGTTGGTGCAGGTGCCCCTGTGTACCTTGCAGCCGTCATGGAGTGCCTGGCAGCAGAAGTGCTCGAGCTGGCCGGTAACGCCGCCCGCGACAACAAGAAGACCCGCATTATCCCACGTCATCTTCAGCTTGCCATTCGCAATGACGAGGAGCTGAACAAGCTCCTGTCTGGAGTCACCATTGCCCAAGGGGGTGTCCTTCCTAACATCCAAGCTGTGCTCCTCCCCAAGAAGACAGAGAAGAAATAAGAACCCAAGGTTCGTTCACACAAGACAACCTAACCAAACAGGCTCCTTTCGGAGCCACAGGATATCACTTAAAGAGAGAAATATACGACATCAACGTTTTGCAGGATAACACTCTGTGCAAATTGAGTGAAATTGATTTTGAATGGTGTAGATGTGAAGGGCGGTTGTGGGGGCCTGGGGTGGGGGACTTAAACGGGACTTAGAAGGGCGCAGAAGCAGAAGCAGAAGCAGAAGCAGCAGCAGCAAGGGAGGCGACCTTATTTTCACTCTGGTTCATTGACAGTACACATTTACCAGCAGCATACATTGGAGTCATATTCTAACTGTTGACTAATCAGTGTGTGGGCTAGCCAATTTGGGATAAACAGCAAGAATGTAATGTCCTCAATGAAGTAATGACATAGTTCAAGATGTCTTTGACAGTGTCACATTCAATAATATAGTGCTTTAAAGGTGTATCACAAAGTTTACATGCTGAGTGTTCCGGTATGGGTACAGCGTTACTAACTAGCCAGATGTGTCTGTATCCTAACCTAATTCTGGCCACGACTACATCACACAGGCAAGTTGTTTGGACACTCTTCCTAGCCCTCTTGGTCCCTGTTCACCTACCTACTGTAGCAGTAAGTAGGTACCTGTTGTAAATCGAAAGGTTGCCAATTCGTAATCAGGGAAAGTTGATTGAGCTTCTAAACTTGAACTGACATAATCCGAGGAGTGGTGATCCGAGGATCACAGACACTATCTCTCCCACTACAAATCCCTTCCTAACCTCCTGCTCCTTCCTCTGTCCTCCCCAAATTTAACCATGCTATCTCAAAGGTAATAATACAGGTAGAGACAACAACATATTTTCCTATTGTCTTATTATATATTAATAACAGAAACGCTGCCGCCATCCCGGAGGCTATACATTGTCTCACTGTTCATTACCTCCACAATTCTTCCTCTTACTTCTTCTTCCATCAATACTTTATTAACGGTGTATGTAAGTTTCACCATGTATTGCACTACAGCGGTAGAGCAAAGTATATTTTGTTAGCAATAAACCAAAAGCATATTTTATGGCCTAATCATCACTACATAGAACACCACCCATAAAGCATGATACTAGTAGACCACAAACTGCTATAAACACCCAAAGCATATTTTATTGCCTAATCATCACTACATAGAACACCACTCATAAAGCATGATACTATTAGACCACAAACTACTATAAACCCCAATAATATAATAGACTATACTAGTGACTATAATTGTGTTACCCAATATTTTACGAAATAATACTATAAAACATAATAATAAACACACTATTAGTGTATATTAGTTGAATGCACAATCTGATGAGAAGTAAAAAAAAAAACAACAACATAACAATAACCTATAAAGAGTGTAGAGTATTTTTGTGCAAACTATTATACTAGTAGATGGTCTAAGATAACTGTATGTGAAGGAAAAGGTGTGCTCTCCACTCAAACTTTCTTTTTATGAAATCTCCAACTCCCCAGCTGAGCGGTACGCCCAATGGGAAACAAAACGTGGCACATAACACGCCGCCCGCCAGCTCTGGCTCGGTGAATAGGAATCAGTAATCGGGCGGAGTATAAACAACACCGCCGCCAATGTGCTCCTCCCATCTCTGAGGAAATCTGGCGGGCAACTTAGTATTATATTAGTATGTAATAATAATAACAATAATAAAAATAATAATAATAATAATACTAATAATAATAAGAATAATAATAATATTAATAATAATAATATTAATAATAATAACATGCAATTACATTTTATAACACATACTAACAAAATAGTGTATAGCCTACTATACTTAACTATAATAGGTTAGGTTGCGTAGGAGGATCTAAAAAGTACAGTAGTATATACACACACACACACACACATACATATAGACAACAAACTAAATTAGAAACCACACGTCAGTGAAGTTATCAATTCCTCCAGTTTCCGTCTCCACCTCCTACGCCGACTCAAGTCCCTCGGTGTTCCTGCACACGAGCTCCTCAGTGTTTACACAACATTCATACTTCCCAAGCTCACCTGGTCTTCTTCCCTAAATGCCACACAACGTAAACACCTAGAAAAAGTGCAAAAGAGGCCATGCAAGATTATTCTCTACCCTTCCTACTCCACATATCAAGAAGCGCTCAACACACTGACCGACCCTTTAGACTCTCACCGACCATCACCACGACCTCATCTGCAAATTTGGTAAGAAGCTTCTACACCATCCCCGACACCGGCTCCTACTACCACCTGAGATCCCTAGTCCGAGAATTGCTCTTCGACACCACAACCGCATCCAGCCCATACGTGCACGAACTGATCTCTATAAGAACAGCCCAGTCCCAACCATTGTAAAAATTATCGATAACTTGTAATAAATCAGTGTACTCACTCCCAGTAAACACTACTCCTTGCACTGTCACTATGTTGAAATGAACTGTAGTTTTAGCTTTTCCCCAGCTAGTTATTATATGTCTTATTTGTGTCACTCATGTTACTTGTATATTATTTGTAATTCGTAACCCATTCCCCAAATATGTAACTGTATATTTTCAGCCTTCTGGCTGCCAAGCACTTTCAATAAACCGTTAATTATTATTATTATTATTATTATTATTATTTATATGTTGGCCCATACCAACTCACTCCCCTGAACCCTCCTCCCCACCGGACTATCAACAAGTTCTTGCCATAAGGTACTACCTCATTTGGCAAAGGAATGGAACCAGTGATGAATAGTGGTGAACAGTGCGTAACTCAGTGAAAAACAACTCGGCAGTTGAGTCTTACCCAAGCTAGCTAACCACCTTCACACAGTGAGGTCCCAGGTACCCGGTTATACTTCCCCTGAGACTCCACGATAGAGAGGCCTGGGACCACACCTCACCCACTTGAATGAGTGAGTCATGTGGACCACGTGGTGTCCCCAAGATGCTACGACACCACGTAGTGAATGTTTTGCTACAGCATCATCATGTGAAGTTCCTCATAACACCATCTGTGAGGTAACTGCTACATCATCAGGCCCCTCATAACGCCATCTGTGAGGGAGTTACTACACTACGTGTCTGGTGTTCAACACCTCACCTTACATGATCTATGCGTGCAAACATTAATCTGTATGTTCACTGTGTGCTCCTTCACCTTTCTCTAATGAGGGCTTTTGTTAAACCACCAATGTATGTACTAAGTCAATTGTGTCCAATGTATACTTTCGAAAAGCCCTTGTTTGGGTTAGGTAGGAGAGAGTAGTCGTCATTATTGTCCAAGCCACATTATTTATTTCTATATATAAGTAATGTAGTCTGGTTTTTAAATACCTCAATCCCCTAACGGTGCCGTTTGTATATTAAGAAATACCGAAGCCATACAGTACAACACCAGCGAATATGAAGTATCACTGTAACCGGCAACTGTTACTCACTCATACCTACATACATATATAGAGTCTTTACAGAATGATAGCAGACACGGGGAAGACGAACAACAAGAGGAGAAGAGTTAGAAGAAAATCAACTTCAAGCTAAGAAGAAGAATACCAAGACATTTCCTCCAAACAAGAAAACAACACACACACAATCAAGCCGACCAAACACTGAGAAACCATGGCGGAACCCAACATGCACCGGACGCTTGACCTGACTCTATCCTGCCGCATCCAGGCGAGTTGCTGCTTAAAGTCCCTCACGCAAGCGCTGTTTAGCCACTGCACCTATTCTATCCTCCTAAAATTCACTTCAATCCCCCCTGCCACTAGCATGTTATGTATGTATGTATGTATGTATGTATGAATGAATGCTAACTGCAACTTTGCGTATTAAAACTCATTACTCTTACCGAAGTAATATAGTGCGTGGTTATGTTATGTCATGTTAGGATAGATTATAAACTACATTGGGTTACATTTCGTGAGGTTCGGTGACGCTACAGGAAGTTAGGTGAGGTACCTGGAGGTTAGGTGAATGTGTGACTGACTGACTGACAATTATTAGGAAGTGGTTCCAACACGTTCACACACAACCTATACTCATACCACAAGTCCAGAATTAGAGAGGATCATGTTATTGGATATATTTTCAACGATTTATTCAGTGTCTAACCAACTCTTTAGCGATTTAAATGTGGACCTAAAATTAGGTCCGTATATTTGTTTGTCGTGGTGGTGGTGGTGGTGTGCGCCCGTCCATCAGGTTGATTAACCACCAAAACCATAAAGGGTGCGGCCCTGCCGTTTCAGGGCATAAACCACATCCATGGCGGTGACGGTCTTCCTTTTTGCGTGCTCGGTGTAGGTGACGGCGTCACGGATGACGTTCTCCAGAAACACCTTGAGGACGCCGCAGGTCTCCTCGTAGATGAGGCCGGATATACGTTTAACACCTCCACGCCGAGCTAGACGACGAATGGCGGGCTTGGTGATACCCTGGATGTTGTCACGAAGCACCTTACGATGACGCTTGGCGCCAC